>NC_037678.1:76950061-77149318 GCF_003255815.1 Theropithecus gelada | reverse complement strand
TAGGTTGCCTTTTTTTTTTTTTTTTTTTTTTGAGACGGAGTTTTGCTCTTGTTACCCAGGCTGGAGTGCAGAGGCACGATCTCGGCTCACTGCAACCTCCGCCTCCCGGGTTCAAGCAATTCTCCTGCCTCAGCCTCCCAAGTAGCTGGGATTACAGGCATGCGCCACCATGCCCGGCTAATTTTGTATTTTTAGTAGAGATGGGGTTGGTCATATTGGTCCATGTTGGTCAGGCTGGTCTAGAACTCCCAACCTTAGGTGATCTGCCCGCCTTGGCCTCCCAAAGTGCTGGGATTACAGGCGTGAGCCACCGCGCCTGGCCACATTGCTTTGTCTTCTATATTTTATATAGATGGAATCATGCAGTATGTACTCTTTGCTATCTGGTTTCTTTCACTCAACCTTATATGCATACAGTGGCAGTCTGTTCATTTTCAGTGATGAATAATATTCCATGATGTGAACACACCACCATTTATTTATCTGATGTTGGGTATGTATATAGTTTCTAGTTAGGGCCGTTATAATGAGTGTTGCTGTGACTGTTTCAGTGCATGTCTCTCCATGAACATACGGATGCATCTGAGGTACTTACCTGGGAGTAGAACTGCTGGGTTGCAGGGTATATATATGTTCGCCTTTGAAGATACTGCAAATAGGTATAACAGCTTATCCGAGAACTGAGGGCCCAGTTCTGCTTTTGCCTGCTTTTAGTCCTAATGATGGGGTTCTATACCATATCTGCACCAAATCTGATCTTCTATCACCCAGATGGAAAGACCCCCAAACCATTCTATTGCATCTACCTTAAAAATATTATTTTCACAGATATTGTCGATTTTTTTTTTCCTAAAGAAGAGGCTGTTAACCAGGAAGGGTAGAATAAATTATACTGTAGTTCAAGGCAAATTCTATTATAAAGGACAAGCTCCCTAGCAAAACACAACTTATAATTACATTTAACTTCAAAATAAATCAAATTATTCATACAAACCCAAGCACTCACTGGTAAATTAATGAAAAACATGACAGTATTGAGCTTTTAATTGCTTTTATACAAACCCCCAAACTTAAATTTAGGTTATTAAGGCCGAAAAGAGGCAATTAATTTGCAACAAATGCATCTGTAAAAACCTGTTACGACATGGCTACAGAGTATATCTTCTCCAAGTTTATAAAGACCATCTGCCCAATTTTTTGCAGGTTTTCCTTTAGATAATCCTATTTAGACAGTCCCTCCAAACTAATTGCTTTTTTGCTTTTTGAGGGGAGAGGGAGATTAGTATCTTTTTCCAATATCTCCAGTATATAAGCTTCGTAAGAGCTCTGTTATCTCAAATTCTGAGTTTAATTTCCTTTCCAGAACATATTTGTCAGAATATTAAACCTCAAATAAAAAGATTAGTGAGCAGTAGGTAGGGCTTAAATAAATTAAGGCTTGTAGGCTATGTTGCTACTTTCTGTTTCCAAAAGATAATCTTTTTCATGCTATTAAACATCATTTGTGACCTTTAAAAATAACTCCCTGAACTCATTAATTAATAATAAAATCTGGCCGGGCATGATGGCTCACCCCTGTAATCCCAGCACTTTGGGAGGCCAAGGCGGGCAGATAGATTGAGCACAGGAGTTGAGACCAGCCTGGGCAACATAGTGAGTCCCTGTCTCTACAAAAATAATTCAAAAAATGAGCCAGGCATGGTGGTGCATGCCTGTAGTCCCGGCGACTCGGGAGGCTGAGGTGGGAGAATCACCTGAGCCTGGGGATGTTGAGGCTGCAGTGAGCCAACGTTGCACCGCTGCACTCCAGTCAGGGTAACAAAGCGAGACCCTGTCTCAAAATAATAATAATAATGATAATAGAATCTGGCTAGACTATCACATTAGTGAAATGATATAAAATGACATAAAATCATGCCAATTTTCAATTTTAAGACCTGATAATGCCTATTACACATTTTCAAAATTACTAAATCGATTTGAAATGGTACAAACTACAATCAAATATATTTTACTTGGCACCATCAATTTAAGAAACTGCAGATCAGCACAATAAGGACAGTGAAATGAGAAGCAAAATAATTGCAGAAAAAGAATAATTCCTCCAATATTACTATATTCCCTATGGTGACAGAAGGAAAAGGAAATTTGTTCTTCTTGGTACAAGACCTACTTCCACATAAGTGGAAAGGGTGGCTGCTCTAATGATGGGGGAATGGGGTCCTCAAGAAATGACTCCTCCCAGCAGTAGGAAATTGTTTGAGGGGCATGGAAAGGAACGTCATAGGCCCTTCCATGGCACCTAGAGTCCCCACTCTACAGGCCTCTAAGGTTACGATACGTTATAACGTTTTATGACCAACATATTTATTCATTCAACAAACAGCTATGAACGACCTATTATGTACTATACACTGTTCTAAGTTCTGGAGACTCTGTGATGACTAACACAGATATGGCCCCTGCCCTTATGGAGTTAAAGATCTAGAAGAGGAGGTAGAACCCAGGATAAATAATTATAGAGATAAATTCTAGTAAGTGACACAAAGGGTGTCCCCAGAGGAGACAACAGTGACTAAATCTAGATGTATGTTGGGGGGAGGCATGTCAGGGAGTGACTTGGTTACACCACCTTTAACCAAGTAAATGATATTCATCGTATCCTTGCATCAGTCATTTCAATGCAACTAATTTTTTCAGCACTTGTTTTTATTTCAGCTACTTGGAGGTACCACAAAGGAATGCAGAGATGACCATGGTGTAGTTTCTGCCCACAAAGAGTGAATGCTCTGGTCTATAGAGGAAGCAGTCCACAAATAACCGGCAAGACCACGGCATGAAGTGCGCCCTAGTGAAGTATGCATTGTAATGAAGTACGCGTCGAATCAGCCATAAGGGAAGCTAACTGGAGGCAAGGAAAATCTGCAGAGAGCAAGGGGATTCGGGCTGGATCCTAGGACTCTGTAGCATTTCTCCAGGCCTAGGAGGGAAGGGCACTCCTGGGAAAGGGAAGAGGCGTGAAAAGTCGAAAAGAAGTGCAAAGGTCATTGTGTATTTGGTGAGCAGGCTGCAGACTGGCAGAATGGCAGGGGAGGAGGGTGTGGGGACAGAGATGGGGGGCCTGCGGGTGAAGGCAGGTGGGCCAGACTGCAGGCGGCCATGACTCCAGGCTGAGTGGCGGCTGCAGACCAGGGGTGCCATAGGGAACTGTGCAGCGCTCTTCCACTTGACCTCCGGTCTACATCCGCTCTCCCGGTCTCCACCCTGCTCTGCCCTTGGGAGGCGGACTACGTGGACTACGCTGATGGCTGCCCTTTCCCTCTGGCTTCAGGTTGGGAGCCAAGAGGAAGCCTGGCAGGAGGTGGAAGGAGGGAGGAAGGCAAGGTTGGACTATTTACGTCCCTGGCTCCCTTCCTGGGCTGGCGGCATCCCTCCAGCAGGCCCACAGTTCCCGTCAGGCAGCCCCTCCACACAGCTGCTGCCAGCACACACTCTCATGGTGGCGGGCTCCAGGCTCTGTGCTTTCCCTGTGGGTGCCCACACCCGCTCACGCCTTCGTACAGAAGCTCTTCATTAAGCTGTCTTCGCTTTACCTGGTTGGACTGTTCTATCTCTTCTCTACCAGGACTTGAGCTGATACAGTCAGGCAGCAAGGAAATGGGGTGGGAGTGGGGACTACTGAAGGCATTAGGGGCAAATGCAGAGAGGGAGGGTGTGGGAGAAGGAGGGGACTGGGGGATGGTAGGTGGTGATGTGGTGAAGCCGGGGATATGAGGGAGGGGCGATGACGGACTAGACACAGACCACAGCACTTATGTGAAACCTACGTGTGTCAGGCACTCTTCCCCAGGCTTTCACAGAACTCATTTAACCCATACAGATTCTGTATGAGACATCCTATTTAACAGATGAGAAAACTGAGGCACAGAGAGGCCAAGTGACTTGGTCAACATCCCAAACTAGTAAGTGATGAAGCTCAGATTGAAACCGAGGCGAGTCCGGTACCAGAGTCATATTCTCAACTACTGCACTGAACTGACTACTCTGATTGAGGTCAAGAAGGAGGAGGACTTCAGAGCTGGGGATGTTGGGGGCGACAAGGGACTGTGATGGCAACTCCCAGGAAAGCCATCTGTGTGGACCGTCAAAAGAAAGCCACCTGGAGAAGATCTTGCTATCCTATACAAACTGCCCCAAGGACAATGCATAATCTTTTTCTTTTTTTTGACAGTGCGTAATTTTGTACAGGTATCAGAAGGCAGTAATCCTCAACAATTTGGATCCTTGTGTTCAAATACATTACAATTAGCTCTGCTATAATAACTATGTTCCTAAGAACCTCACATTTATTTAACAAATCATATAAATAGCTATTTCAATATGGGAAAAGGAGGGCTGTGGTTACAGAGTTGATAAAACTAGATAATTTTTTCCTACAGGAGCTTCAACAACAAACAACTTAATTATATTTGTTACCATCTGCAAATAATAACCGGCTTGATCAGACCAACAAAAGAGAACTAAAAGCAAAACCTGAACAGCACAGAAAAACAACCTGCAGTCACATTCACACCCACTGATGGTAGAGAACAGTGCTTGAGGCCAGCTGGCCTCCCACCACTCATACAGTCCTCAGTGTGGCCCTGCACCCATGCGCAGCCCTTCCTTCCTGTGGGCCCAGGGACTCTCTGATGGCACGCACATCCCCACCCTGAGTGGTCCAGAAAATCCAAGCCCCACTCCTCATGTAGTCAGTTGCATAATACTCAGTTCTGAGAATGAAAACTTACACTGTCAGGAAAATATTGATCCATATCGGTTAAGGTCTCTTGCAGCAGATAAGATCATAAAGACAACCATGCTCTGGAAAATAAGGAGTGGTTTATACATGTAACCACAGCACAGCACACCCTGTTACTCTTTTCTTTTAGAGACAGGGTCTTGTTCTGTCACCCAGGCAGGAGCGCAATGGCACAGTCATAGCTCACTACAGCCTTGATCTTCTGGGCTTAAGCCCAGCCTCCCGCCTTGGCCTCCCAAAGCATTGGGTTTACAGGCATGAGCCACCGTGCCGGCCTTGTTATTTTAAGTAGGATATCACCATCTTAACTCAGGTTGTCTTACAGCCACATGCCAGCATGCCTATTAATGTCAGAAACTTCCACAGCAATTGCTTTCCTCTCTTTATGGAAAAAGACAGGAAGGGAAAATGCTCCCTAGTCAGACCTATGTATTTTTCATTTGCACTGAAGGCTGTTAAATGTGCTAGCTTAACCAAGACTGTAATGAGGACTCCATTAACCAGCTCTTAGAAACGTGGTCAGCTAGGAGCCTGCAGCTACCCAGTGGGCGTTCAATAACAGCTACCTACTGTATTGACTGGCCTCGACCTGATTCTGCTGTTTCTAAATAACCTCATGCTGGGTCCCACATATGTAAAGACAGGATGAGACAGAATGGTCCATTTCTGCAGCTGTTCACTCCACGGCAAAGGCAGGTTGCCGCGATTATATGTATGCTCATTTTTTATGTGCAAGAGGCAGTCGGCCGACGACACTTGTTAATCAATGACGTTCCATACCTTCAAAGTCATAGGAGCCAACAAAGGCTGACGCTATTTTGAATTATTGATTCTTTCAGGTTCCAACTGCTAATAAAGGAGTACACCTTCTCTTTGGGGTATAACAGGAGGGATTCAGTAAAGTAGTTTGGAAAGGACATGGTTTAGCTAAGCTATCCTGTGGTTTTGAAAAGGAAGCTTCTAGTGACCATAGCAGTCAAAGTACGTACAGAAGTCACAAGAATTCATCCACAACTTTAGATCTGAAAAACAATCTAAATGTTAGGATTTGGAAAAAGCAGTATGAATTTTAGGACCTTTGAATAAAACTGGGAAGACACAAACTTCAATCCACGTTGTAGAAAATTGGTTATTTTATCATAAAATTGTTCCTTGGGTACATTTTTTTCCCTTAAAAATGCAACCTTCATCACCTAAAGTTGAGGTTGGGAACCAGCTTTGTCTCAAAAAACAAACAAACAAACAAACAAACAAACAACAACAAAAAAAAACATAGCTCTTCAATGATCATAGAAGAGAAATAATAGTTAATTATTCATCATTTTGCACAAATTTCCTGAGCAGCTACTGTGTGCCAGGTTTATTCTAGATGCTGGAGATACAGGAGTGAACAAGAGAGATAAGCTACTTGCTCTGTGGAGCTTATATTCCAGTGGTGAAACAGACAATAAACAAATAAATAAGGAATTTAACCACAGGCAGTGATAAATGCCATAATGAAAGATAAAATAGAGGAAGGGGATAGAGAGCGAGATGAATGGAGACCCAGGTTGGATGTGGAGGGCAAGAAGCCTTCTTGGAAGTCACATCTGAGCAGAGATCTGAAAGAAGTGAGGGAACAGGTCATGCTATAGTGGAAGAACATTCCAGACTAAGGGACCAGCAAGTGCAAAAATCCCGGAGGTGGGAGTAAGCTTGTATGTGAGGGCCAGAAGGAAGGCCAGTGTGGCTGGGAAGAGGTGGGAGGAGCGGTCATAGCTAGGCAGGGAGTAGCCAGATCCCGTGGGACCCAGAGAGCTGATGGAGCAGCTTTGATTATGTCCTAAGTGCACTGAAAGATTTTAAGCAGGTGGAAGTGACATTCTGGTGCTGCTGCTGGAAAGGAGACCAAGGAGGGCAAGCATGGGACTGGAGCCCAGGTACAAGGCTACTGCAGGAGTTGCAGAAGACGGTGGCTGGGGTTTGGGTGGAGTGGAGGAGGTGGTGAGACATTACTCTATTTGGAACACATTCTGGAGGTGGCCTATGGGGACAGATGCAGGCGGTGGAGCAAGCTTGCCCATGTAGCCCAGGATGGCTTTGAATGCAGCCCAACACAAATGTGTAAACTTTCTTAGAACATTATGAGATTTTTGGCTGGGCGCGGTGGCTCTTGCCCGTAATCCCAACAGTTTGGGAGGCTGAGTTGGGCAGATCACTTGAGGACAGGAGTTCGAGACCAGCCTGGCCAACATGGTGAAACCCTGTCTCTACTAAAAATACAAAAATTAACTGGGTGTGGTGGTGGGCGCCTGTAATCCCAGCTACTAGGGAGGATGAGGCAGGAGAATCGCTTGAACCCGGGAAGCAGAGGTTGCAGTGAGTCAAGATCTGGCCACTGCACTCCAGCCTGAGTGGCAGAGTGAGACTGTATCTCAAAAAAAAATAATAATAATAATAATAATAATCATCATCATCATCATTGAGATTTTTTTGTGATTTTTTTTTTTTTTTTTTTTTTTTAGCTTACCAGCTGTCATCAGTGTTAGTGTATTCTATGTGTGGCCCAAGACAATTCTTCTTCCAATGTGGCCCATGGAAGCCAAAAGGACTGGACACCTCTGTGGTAGAGCGATGAGAAAGTTGTTTCGATTTCCACAGTAAAATAAGAAGCAGGAAGCCGGGTTATGAGCTCATAGGCTCAGGCTCTATGAGTTTAGAAAAGACAGAAACAACTGGCTCCTTCTAGACCCAGACAACAATGAACCCAGACTGGACGAGTGGGGGCGCTGGAGTCCACCGGCAGCCCAGCTCCCAGCGTGAGGCCTGCCACGCCCATTTTTACAGAGAGTTGGGAGAAACTCTAGTTGGGAGAAACCTAGCACCAGAAGGACGCAAAACAAGGCAAATCTCCCAAGAATCAGGACCAGGCAGAAAAATCTACTTACCTTTTCACAACACTTAAAAAACTAAAAATCCTTAATCCCTTTGCTCTCAATTTACCGAGTAAACGCTTCCTACTCAATGAAAAAAATACTAATGTCCCAAAAGGAAAAATAGGCTAAGCATATTTACAGAGAACTCACAGGTAAAGAAATGTGAATAGCCAATACATATTTTTAAAAAAGTACTGCAGCTGGGCATGGTGGCTCATACGTGTAATCCCAGCACTTTGGGAGGTTGCGGCGGGAGGATCACTTCAGCCTAGAAGTTCGAGACCAGCCTGGACAACATAGTGAGGCCTCGTCTCTACAAAAAATACAAAAACTAGCCAGGTGTGGTTGTGCGTGCCTGTAGTCCCAGCTACTTGGATGGCTGAGAATCACTTGAGCCTGAGAGACAGAGGTTGCAGTGAGCCGAGATCATGCCACTGCACTCCAGCCTGGGCAACACAGTGAGACTCTGTCTCAAAAAAAAAAAAAAAAAAAGTGCAGCATTTCATCCAGAGAGACACAAGGTAGAATGGCGGTTGCCAGGGGCTGGGGAATGGAGAATTAGTATTTAATGGGTACAGAGTTTTAATCTGAGAAGGTGCAAAAGTTCTGGAGATGGATTATGGTGATGGCTACACAGCAACACGAACGTACTTAACACCACTGAACTGTATAGGTAAAATGGTTAATATAGTCAATTTTATGCAATGTATATTTTACCACAGACTTTTTAAATATTGCATTTCATTGGCAAATAAATGCAAATTAAAGCAATGAGGCTGGTCCAAAGATAATGACTTATCTCAACTGATTGTTCATAGCTGCAGATCGAACTCCTTGTTTGACGCTTTCCTCCTTTCTCACTACTGCACTTGATTAGTCTAAAAAAAGTATAAAAGAAAATTTTAAAAATAAAAAAATAAAATGAGATGACACTTTATTCATACTGTATCCTCAATGAGGGCACACAGTGGACATCCATATCTGTGGAATGAGTGCATGTTACTCAGGGTGTGGGAAGATGAGCCCCCGCCCAGCCCGCTGAGTGGAGGCTAAGCCGGTGTCATCTTCCCAGAACCACAAGACTCAAATACTTTGACTCTATAATTTATCTGTCAAGGGTCTATGTTAGGGTGGGTACGGTGGCTCATTCCTGTAATCCCAGCACTTTGGGAGGCTGAGGTGGGCGGATCACCTAAGGTCAGGAGTTTGAGACCAGCCTGGCCAACATGGTGAAACCCTGTCTCTACTAAAAATACAAAAATTAGCCAGGTGTGGTGGCGGGCGCCTGTAATCCCAGCTACTAGGAAGGCTGAGGCAGGAGAATCGCTTGAACCTGGGAGGCAGAGTTTACAGTGAGCTGAGGTCGCGCCATTGCATTCCAGCCTGGGTGACAACAGCAAAACTCCATCTCAAAAAAAAAAAAAAAGAAAAGAAAAAAAGTCTGTACTAGACCAGGCACTATGACTCATGCCTTTGGGAAGCCAAGTCAGGTGGATCACTTGAGGTCAGGAGTTTGAGACCACCATGGCAATACACCAAAATCCGGTCTCTACAAAAAATACAAAAGGGACTGAAGGCAGAGGGGTGGAGGGAAGAGCCTGAGGCCTGAGGTCAGTAAGAAGTGCCTTGAAGAGCCAGCAGAGGAGGATGAGAAAGAGCAGCCAGCGAGGGCAGGAGGAGAAGCTGAGGGAAGGGTCCCAGGAGCCAAGGGAAGAACAGGTGTCCGGGAAGGGAGGGATCAACAGTATAAAACGCTGCTGCTTGGTCAAATACAAAGGACTGGGAAGTGACCACTGGATTTGGAAAGACAAAAGACACCACAGTTCCATAACAATAGCAGTGGTGGAGTATATATGGGGGTGGGGGTGGGGTGGGGGAGGGAAAGCAAAAGCGTGACTGTTGTGGGTTGGAGATAAATCGGGAAGGGAAGAGGTGGAGAGAGCGAGTATAGACAAATAAGACACATCTTTCACCGCCTTCTGCTATAAAAAGGAACAGAGAAACAGGGCAGGATCTAAAGAGGAATCTGGGGTCATGGATTTTTTTTTAAGATGGGAAATATTACATCATATTTGTATGTGGCCAAGAATGAGCCAGTCAAGAGAGAAAGATCAATAATGCAGGAGTGAGGGGTTAACGGTGGGTGTGATGTCCATGACTAGGAGAGAGGAGATGAAGATTAAGTGGAGGGGCTGGCCTTAAGCAGGGCATAAACAATTCACCCACTCTAACAGTCCTCTTGGTGGCTGCTCCCTGCTTCTCAGGTATGATAAGGAACTACACAATTTGTCTCACTGCTGGGACTTAGGGACACACACACACACACACACTCACACACATGCACACACAAAGCAAGACAGCTCTGAGCACTCACTTTATTCGTTTATTTATTTTTAATTAATTATTATTTTTTTTCTTTTGAGATGGAGTCTCACTCTGTCACCCAGGCTGGAGTGTAATGGTGCGATCTTGGTTCACTGCAACCTTGCCTCCCAGGTTCAAGTGATTCTCCTGCCTCAGCCTCCCGAGTAGCTGGCACTACAGGCACCCGCCACCACGCCTGGCTAATTTTTTTGTATTTTTAGTAGAGATGGGGTTTCACCATGTTGGCCGGGCTGGTGTCAAACTCCTGACCTCAGGTGATCTGCCAGCCTTGGGCTCCCCAAGTGCTGAGATTACAGGCATGAGCCACCGTGCCTGGCCCTAAGCACTTACTTTAAATCTCTCAAGAAAATTGAAAGGGTTAGGCGAGAGCTGCGCTACGCGAGGGTGTCGGACGCCGTTTCTCGTTTTCATCATATAGACAACAGCCCTGCTGCAAAGATGGTCAACGTGCCTAAAACCCGAAGAACCTTCTGTAAGAAGTGTGGCAAGCATCAGCCTCACAAAGTGACACAGTATAAGAAGGGCAAGGATTCTTTGTATGCCCAGGGAAAGAGGCGCTATGATCGGAAGCAGAGTGGCTATGGTGGGCAGACAAAGCCAATTTTCCGGAAGAAGGCTAAGACCACAAAGAAGATTGTGCTAAGGCTGGAATGTGTTGAGCCTAACTGCAGATCCAAGAGGATGCTGGCCATTAAGAGATGCAAGCATTTTGAACTGGGAGGAGATAAGAAGAGAAAGGGCCAAGTGATCCAGTTCTAAACTTTGGGATATTTTTCTTCTGATTTTGAAGAGAAAATGTTGAAGCCATAGGAAGATTACCTGAGGGAAAATAAATAGTGATATTCTTACACACACACAAAAAAAAAAAAAAAAAAAANAATGACACTCTTAGGTATTCGCTCCAAACAAATGAAAACAAATGTCCATCATACAAAGACATTTTCATGCAGCTTTATTAGTAATAGCCAAGAAAGGAAAAAAACCAAATGTCTATCAACAGGCAAATAAATTGTGGTATAATGAAAGTGAGCAATACGCAGCAAAATAATAAAAAATTAAAAAAGGAATGAAGTACTGAGACATGCAACATCAATGAGCCTCAAAAATAAGATGCCAGATACAGAAGTATAGATACCGCATATTTCCATTTTTCATGAAACTCTAGAAAAATCTAAGTGATACTGACAGAAAGCGTATCAGTGCTTGCCTGGAGTGAGAGTTTGGAAGGGAAGGAAGCTGGGGGGCTGGTGGGAAAAGACACAAAAATAGATGTGTACCCCCACCCCCCCCCCCCCGCTACACCCTTTTGTTCTGCTCTCTAATCTTTGCACATACCAGAGATTTCGTAAGTTCTGTGAGTACCTGTTTTTCTGCACGTACCAGAGATTTTGTTTTGCACATACCAGAGATTTTGTAAGTTCTGAGGCAAGGTCACAAGACGTGTTTAAGTAAGATAAACTCTTGCTGCCATAAACCTGCTCTCCCGCCTCAAAGGTTGAACCGAAATAGCAGAAACGGCGGGAACCAATCATAGTTAGCCAAATCGCCTTGTTCAAACACTAGCCAATCATATATCTGATTTGTATAATAACTCTATGCCCACTTTTCTTAGACTATATAACACTGCTCGGAGCTCAGTGGGGGAGCTCTCCTGCCTGTCTCGTTTCACGAGCGAGTGAGAGTTCCAGGTTCGAACCTGTAATAAAGATCCTTGCTGCTTAGCTTTGACTCTGGACTCTGGTGGTCTTCTTCGGGGAATAAACGGTCTGGGCATAACAAAATGACAACTGAACCAGTAAATGTTAGTTCACCTGAGTCAACACAAAGAACTTTTAGTTAACGAACTTTGCCTGGCCAATTGCCCATGAGGTAGCCAGCATCCAGGATGGCTGCCCACCTCCTGGCACTCACACCCTTGGGTGGCCCCTTGCATGTGGTCCCAGAGTTGGTCTGTGTGACTGGCGAGCGCAGCAGAGGTGATGGTCCATCATGTCTGAGATCAGATCATGAAACACCTCAGGGCTTCTGTTTGGCTGTCTCCCTCTCCCACGACTCACTGTGGGGAAGTTGACTGCCACAGTTCAAGGACACTCAGCAGCCCTGGGAGACCCCCATGTGGAGAACAACTGAAGACTCCAGCCAAGCGTCCGGCGGCAGTCTTCTCCGAAGCAGCTCTTCCAGTTCCAGGGGAGGTTTCACTTGGTGGCCACCTTATAACAGACCCTGAGCCAGAACTACCCTATTAAGCTCCTCCTGGATTTCTGACCCTCAGAAACTCTGAGACGATCGATGTTTGTTGTCTCAAGCCATTGAGTTTTCCAGAAATTTGTTATTACTCCCAACTGATAACTAAACTCCCTATCCCTCAATATTCAGTATACTATAATGAAGTTTTTTGTTTTGTTTTGAGATAGAGTCATGCTCTGTCACCCAGGCTGGAGTACAGTGGTACGATCTTGGCTCACTGCAACCTCCGCCTCCTGGTTCAAGCGATTCTCCTGCCTCAACCTCATGAGTAATTGGGATTATAGGCACACACCACCCCGCCCGGCTGATTTTTGTGTTTTTAGTAGAGACAGGGTTTCACCATGTTGGCCAGGCTGGTCTCGAACTCCTGACCTCAGGTGATCCGCCCACCTCAGCCTCCCAAAGTGCTGGGATTATAGGTATGAGCCACCACACCCAGCCTTAATAAGTTTTAACAAACTGTATTTTACAGGCTAAAAAAATGTTGGTCACAGACTTCCATGCAATTTTTAAAGCCTGTGTTTAATATATTTATCACTGATGGATCTGTAAAGTTTTATTTTCTCAGTTGATTAAGTGCAGATATTAAAAGATTTTCCATGGGACTAGAAGGTGCCACCCTAACATGCAATACTTAAGCAAACCGTGGATATCAAAGAAGGACGGGGAAGCTCTTTATTTTATGGGACTTTAGGGGAACTGCCTTCCCAGCAGGCTCTTCCTGAGCAGTCTGCTGGAAATTCTTTGTGTAGCTCTAAGACAGTCCAGATCTAGGACAATATGTCAGGTTTTTAGGTAACAGTCTGGTTGGCTTTGTCATCCCTGGTCTCTTTCTTCAGAACACTGTAAATCAAAGGCCCAAGCTAAAGCTTGTACATCAAACCTAGAGATGAAAAGGAGAAAAGATCAAAGGAGACATAAATAAAACTTTTCCCTGTGAGACAGTATGGCAGCGGGCTAAGCCATCATTTAATATCAGTCTGAAATAACATTTTCCCTTCTTTACTTTGTGAACTTTGCCTGGTCTTTCACAACTATCCTTTTTTAAACCTTCTCATGTCAAATAACTCTGAGTTTGCCTGGTGAAAATGTCACTGTGGAAGAATTTCTTTTAACCTGAACCTCTTAGAGGCTGGTTTCTTGGGTGTTCTATCACTGGGTGGTGAACTTCAAGAGGGCAGACACTGCCTTTAATTCACACTTCATCCCCAGGGGCTAGCACAGTGCCTAGCACATAGCAGCTGCTCATTGAATTTTTGCTAAATAAATGCACTGCATTTGCTTTCCGTCTCTGAAGGTCTACCAGTCAATCAAAGAGTATCTGTTGAGTGTTGATTAGTGTAGCATGGTGCTAGGAGCCATCAGGAACATGAAGCTGAATGTGACATATATTTGAAGCACTTAAAAAGACTGGCTGGGCGTGGTGGCTCACGCCTGTAATCCCAGCACTTTGGGAGGCCGAGGTGGGCGGATCACCAGAGGTCAGGAGACAAGCCTGGACGACCAACATGGTGAAACCTTGTCTCTACTAAGAACAGAAAAATCAGCCAGGCATGGTGGCTGTAATCCCAGCTCCTGGGGAGGCTGAGGTGGGAGAATCACTTGAACCCGGGAGGTGGAGGTTGCAGTGAGCTGAGATCGCACCACTGCACGCCAGCCTTCCTGGGCGACAGAGCAATACTCCTTCTCAAAAAAATAAAGAAAGAAAAGAAAAGAAAAAAAGACTGTCAAGTCCTCATTATGTATCCACCAGAACTCAGTAACTTTTTAGGCATCAACACAAAGGTGTGGCTGCCTTAGCAAGTTATATGATGATTTTATTGTTGTTGTTTTTAAGAGACGGGGTCTCACTCTGTCACTCAGGCTAGAGTGCAGTTGCACCATCATGACCCACACTGCAGCCTTGGCTTCCTGGGCTCAAGCGCTCCTCCTGCCTCAACCGCCTGAGTAGCTAGGACTAAAGGTGTACTCCACCATGCCTGATTATTATTTTTTTATTTTTTGTAGAAACAGGGTCTTGCTGTGTTGTCCAGGCTGGTCTTGAACTCCTGGCCTCAAAGGATCCTCCTGCCTCAGCCTCCCAAAGTGTTGGGATTACAGATGTGAACCACCATGACTGGCCTACTTGACATTTTAATATGACAATAGCCAACATGACAATAGTAGATATTGTTCCTACAGTGCATGAAACCAGTAAGCATTCACTGAGTACTTCCTATATGTGATGAAAGTGAAGCAATTACAAAGGCAAACATTACAGTTAATAAGCAAAGTTTGGAATCAGAAATAACAGATAAGGGTAAGAGTGTGGCCACAGCAGATCAATCTGGTTCAACTTTCATGTCACAAAATTGTGAGTTGTTTTTCAGTGGCCATGGACTCACAGGTCTCATAACCTGAGCAAGCCCAGAAGAACCAAGCGTGCAACCATGCTTAATTCCACTAGGGGGAACCTAAGTGCTCAGACTGAGGAGTGGGACTGAATAAAGAAGTGGACATTGGCCAGGTGTGGTGGCTCACACCTGTAATCCTAGCACTTTGGGAGGCCGAGGGGGCAGATCACTTGAGCTCAGGGGTTCAAGACCAGCCTGGCCAACATGGAGAAACCTGTTTCTACTAAAAACACAAAAGTTAGCTGGGTGTAATGGCACACACTTGTAGTCCCAGCTACTTGGGAGGCTGAGACCCGAGAATCGCTTGAACCCAGGAGGCAGACATTGCAGTGAGCTGAGATCACAACACTGCACTCCAGCCTAGACGATGGAGGAAGACTCCATCTCAAAAAAACAAAACAAAACAAAACAAAAAAGAAGTGGACACTGCATGGCAGGATCCAGGATCCAGTCAGATTGAGCCCTGGAGTCACCCCATGGCGGAATCCAGTCAGATCATGACCCCCAACATCATCACCTTATTACAAGATCCAATCAATCACTCATTCCAAGATCAATCCAGTCACTTCATTCACACCTCATTACCCTATGCTTATAAACCCCAACCCAGGCCCCCATCTGGGGAGACAAATTTGAGCATTTCCTCCTATCTCCTTGCAAGGACCAAGAGTTCCTGGATCATACGACCTACCTACCAACCAACCCAGCATGTGATTCCAAGCCTCTTATTTCTTGGCAACTCTGCATTATCTAACCTATAAAATGGGGACAGGATCCCTGCCTTTACTTATTACAGAAAAATGTTAGAAGACAAATCTAAGTAAACAGACTCTGGCAATGGCAAAGTTAACTATACCAAATTTGCCCTTCTACTATAAATGGCTAGAAAACTGGACAAAATGGCCAGGTGCAGTGGCTCATGCCTGTAATCCCAGCACTTTGGGAGGCTGTGACGGGCGGACCACTTGAGGTCAGGTGTTCTAGAGCAGCCTGGCCAACATGGTGAAACCCCATCTCTACTAAAAACACAAAAATGAGCCAGGCATGGTGGCGGGTGCCTGTCATCCCAACTACTTGGGAGGCTGAGGCAGGAGAATCGCTTGAACCTGGGAGGCAGAGGTTGCAGTGAGCTGAGATAGCTCTACTGCACTCCAACAGAGCAAGGTTGTGTCTCAAAAAAAAAAAAAAAAAAGAAAAGAAAACTGGACAAAAAACAACTGCTTTCAGATCCTGGTCACAGTTAGTATAGGACTTTGATCACTGAGAGAAGGGACTCAAGATGTGCCTACAATTGCCCCCAGTGTTCTGCTGGAGGCACTTTCTAGACCACAGTGCAGGGAAGGGGAATCCAAACAGAGCACAGCAATCTCACTGCCTCACAGCAGTTTCCTCAGCAAAGAGACAGAAATCAGAGTTTCAGGTGCCTGGAATTGGTGAAGCAGGGTCCTGGAGATGAGGGAGCTAAACAGAGAAAGAGCTCCAGAAATCAGCATAGGGATTCTTTTGAGTCTTTCACAGTGAACACTAAGTCATAATGCCAGGCACAGCCAGGGGAGCTGTGAGCTGAACAACTTCCAGAACTCACACAGGGCTGGGGGACATGCATGTTCTGACAGCCAGAGTGAGATGACTGTTGAATGCCTGGGATATTCAGTACAGACCCAGAAAAGTTAAACCTTGGTAGCAAGCTAAACTAGCTATAGAGTACAGGCTATTCAAAAAATCTCCCTAGTGAGTTTAGGCTGGATGCAGTGGCTCATGCCTGTAATCCCAACAATTTGGGAGGCCAAGGTGGGAGGATCACTTGAGCCCAGAAGTTTGAGACCAGCCTGGGCAACATAGTGAGACCTCGTCTCTAACATTAAAAAAAAAATATATATATATATATATATATATATAGAGAGAGAGAGAGAGAGAGAGAGAGACAGAGAGAGAGGAAAATATCCCCAGTGAGCTTAAAACAAGTCTTGAAAGGATCAAGTTGATCAGCAAGTAATTTAACTGCCTGCCACAACAAACTTTGATGCTTTTTATAAAAAGGCAGCAAAATACAGATACTGATACAAAACACAGATACAAAAACAAATACTCTACAATGTAATATCCCTAAGTCCAGCATCTCATAATTAGTAGACATGGGAAGAAGCAGGAAAATGTTGTCTATAATCAGGAGAAAAATAGTCAACAGAAACAGATCTTGAAATGATAAAGATGATGGAATTAACGAACAAGGACATGAAAGCAGCTAATGTTATAAATATCCTCAAGGTTTTATTTTTATTTTATTTATTTATTTTTTGACATAGGGTCTCACTTTGTCACCCAGGCTGGAGTGCAGTGGCACAATCTTGGCTCACCGTAGCCTTGATCGCCTGGGCTCCAGTGATCCTCTTGCCTCAGCCCCCAAAATAGCTGGGGCTATAGGCATGCACCACCACGCCCAGCTATTTATTGGTATTTTTTGTAGAGACAGGGTTGCCATGTTGCCCAGGCTGGTCTCGAACCCCTGAGCTCAAGTGAACCACCCACCTTGGCCTCTGAAAGTGCTGAGATTACAGGTGTGAGCCACTGCGCCCAGCCTATCCTCAGGGTTTTAAAGGAAAACATAAATATAATGTATGTCAAATAGGAATATCTGTGATAGTTTTTAAACTGGTCCTTTTATACTATCAGGCATTTTAATCATAATATTAGTTCTTGAGTAAAATGCAGTATCACAGAAAAAATATGAACTGGAACCAAATCAGGAGAACAACTTCCAGTTCTCGTTCTGCCACTATTTTGCTATAGTCCTCAGATTTTCACTTGCATTTTCTGAAGTTCAGTTTTCTCATCTGTGAAATGTAGATATTGACCTCAACAATTTTCCTCTTTTAAGACTCACACTGCCCCTTGTTTACCCTCAGATAGTGAATCTCTCGTGCACCAGAATTTATTCATTCAGCCTTTCAGTAGAAAGCAACCTTTTATTTTTCAAATTATTGTTGGCAAACCCTGAATATGCACAGTAGAACTTTACTATTTCTGAAGGGCAGTCTTCAGTGACTTTTGATTCTCTCTGTCCTGGCAATCTTTACTTAAAATAATAAAAAAAAAACTGTCATTCAAGGAAAATGTGTCTTTTTGGAACTACATTTACAATAAAATCACAAAATAATTTTTTAAAAATATAGAGTTGAAATTCTAAAATAATATTTATATTTGCAGTTAATTTTATGACCAACAATTCATGGGCTGTGTATTCTACCAGTTTATGCCATTTCTTTTTTTTTTTTTTTCATTTTTTGAGGCAGAGTCTCACCCTGTCACCCAGACTGGAGTGCAGTGGTACGATCTCAGCTCACTGCAACCTCGGCCTCCCAGGTTCAAGTGATTCTCATGCCTCAGCCTCCAGAGTAGCTGGAATTACAGGCACACACCACCACACCCGGAAAATGTTTGTATTTTCTGTAGAGACAGGATTTTGCCACGTTGGACAGGCTGCTCTCAAACTCCTGGCCTCAAGCAATCGGCCCATCATGGCTTCCCAAAGTGCTGGGATTACAGGCATGAGCCACTACACCCAAACCTCATTTCTTTTATATAAAAACAAATTCCTAAGTATGAGAATTCCTAAGACAAGGGGCTATAGGATCCAATAAAGTGGGATAATACTGAGAAGAGACTTTCAGTGGTTGTGGGGTACCTTATGAAGATAGATCATGGGTTAGCAAACTTTTTCTGTACAGGGCCAGACAGTAAATACTTTAGACTTTGTGGACCTTCAATGCCCAGTTGCATCTTCTTCTTTTTAAAAATAATCATTTTAAAATGTGAAAGCCATTATTAACTTGCAGGCTGTACAAAAACCGGCATAGGGTCAGAATTGGTCCACAAGCCAGAGGCTGCTGACTCCTGCTCTATGGTCTTATTTACACATCATTGGCCTCCACCTCACACTTCACTGAATTAGAATCTGTATTTGAATAGGATCCCTGGGTGGTTAATAGTCACATTACATTTTGAGAAGCACTGCTCTAAGGCAGTGGTTTTTCAGCATGGCTGCATATTAGAAGCACTTGAGCTTTTACAAAATCCTGATTCCCAGGCTGCCCTCTATACCAATTAAATCAGAGCTTCTGAAGATGAGTCCTGGGCATCAAGATCATTAAAGCTCGCAGGTGATGCCGATGTGCAGCCAAGGTTGAGCACAGTGGTTCAAGGGGCTCATTTAATGCAGTCCAACAAGCTCATCTGCTAAGGAGAGAAAGCAGCCCAATTCCCCACCAGGGCCGCTCTCTCTCAGGCATGAATGGCTCCTGGAACCACAGAAACCCCCAAGGAACATAAGTGATGAAAAAGAACACTGGATCAAATTCTGGATGTTTCCTTCCAATCCTCTGGTGGTGTGTGTCATTAGAAAAAGTAATTCTGGGGCCGGGCGGAGTGGTTCATGACTGTAATCCCAGCAATTTGGGAGGCCAAGGTGGGCAGATCTCTTGAGCCCAGGAGTTCGAGACCAGGCTGGGCAACATGATGAAACCCGTCTCTACAAAAAATACAAAAGATTAGTGGGCGTGGTGGCATGCGCCTGTGGTCCCAGCTACGCAGGAGGCTGAGATGAGAGGATCACTTGAGCCTGGGAGGCAGAGGTTGCAGTGAGCCGAGGAAATTGCACCACTGCACTGCAGCCTGGGTGACAGAGTGAGACCCTATCTCAAAAAAAAAAAAAGAAGAAGAAAAAGAAAAAGTAATTTTAGAAATAAAGAACTTATTTGAAAGGATGTTAGCAATTTTACCTCAAAAGTTAAAATCTAGCTGAAAGTAGACAAGTCATTCATCTTTTTCAACTTTGGAATGATGTTAAAGAATTAATTCAATTCTATAGGGACTGTGCTCAGAAGAATTTTAAATTCTAGAATATTTAACAAAAAATATACAGATATTCCTAAATAAGCCACCACTGAGTGGTCAGTATTTTTCTTTAAGATTCTTGGGTCTTGTAAGACAATTTCACAGATGAAGCTTACTTTTGCCAGTGTGAGTAAATATTTAACACTTTCAAAAATGCTTCCTGGATTGATACCTAGGCAGCCAAAGAGGAAAAGCAGTAATAATAGGTGTTTGAGGGGCTGGGCACGGTGGCTCATGCCTGTAATCCCAGCACTTTGGGAGGCCAAGGTGGGTGGATTGCTTGAGCTCAGGAGTTCAAGACCAGCCCTGGCAACATGGAGAAACCCGTCTCTACAAAAAAGTACAAAATTAGCCGGGCATGGTGGCACATACCAGTAGTCCCAGCTACTCTAGAGGCTGAGGTAGGAGAATCGCTTGAATCAGGGAGGCGGAGGTTTCAGTAAACTGAGATTGTGCCACTACACTCCAGCCTGGGAGACAGTGAGACCCTGTCTCAAAAAAAAAAAAAATGGCCAGGCGCGGTGGCTCAAACCTGTAATCCCAGCACTTTGGGAGGCCGAGATGGGCGGATCACGAGGTCAGGAGATCGAGACCATCCTGGCTAACACGTTGAAACCCCTATCTACTAAAAAAAATACAAAAAACTAGCCAGGCGACGTGGCGGGCGCCTGTAGTCCCAGCTACTCGGGAGGCTGAGGCAGGAGAATGGTGTAAACCCGGGAGGTGGAGCTTGCAGTGAGCTGAGATCTGGCCACTGCACTCCAGCCTGGGCGACAGAGCCAGACTCCGTCTCAAAAAAAAAATAATAATAAAATAAAATAAAAGGAAAAAAAAGAAAAAGAAAAAGGTGTTTGAGAAAAGCAGGCTCATGTCTTGGTTTAAAAGCCCAAACAAGCACTTAATTCAGTTTTTTGTTTGTTTCATTTTCGCTCTGTAAATAGAGGAAATAGTGCCATAAGTATATTACTATTTCTCTTGCTCTTTTCCAATATTTGCATTTTCTCCTCTTCCACAGAAAGGTAATAGAAGAGGCACTTCATCAGATAATTAACTTTACAAGCAAAAGAAAAATGTATTAATTTACTCCTTTAATACCAAAATTCTTCCAGACTCTACACACACATCGCCTTATCAGAGAGGCCTATTCAGGCCACCATATTTTAATTACACCCTTCATCTCTAACACTGCTTTCCCTTCTTCACAGCACCAGCTGATACAGATTTCTTTTAGTGCCTATCTACCCCTTCTGCCCCTTCCAACCATGATCCTAAGAACTAGAATTATTTATTTATTTAGAGACATAGTCTCACTCTGTCACCCAAGCTGGAGTGCAGTGGCACAGTCTCGGCTCACCGCAACCTCCACCTCCCAGGTTCAAACAATTCTCCTGCCTCAGCCTCCTGAGTAGCTAGGACTACGGGCACCCGCCACCATGCCTGGCTAATTATTTTGTATTTTTAGTAGAGACAGGTTTCACCATGTTGGTCAGGCTGGTTTTGAACTCCTTAGCTCAGGTGATTCACCTGCCTCGGCCTCCCAAAATGCTGAGATTATAGACGTGAGCCACAGCACCCAGCCGAAGAACTAGAATTTAAAAAGCTCTTTAAAGACCAGGCATGGTGACTCACGCCTGTAATCCCAGCACTTTGGGAGGCCGAGGCGAGTGGATTACTTGAGCCCAGAAGTTTGAGACCAGCCAGGGCAACATGGTGAAACCCCATCTCTACTAAAAATAGAAAAAAATAGCCAGGCATGGTGGCACACATCTGTGGTCCCAGCTACTCAGGAGGCTGAGGTAGGAGTGTCACCTGAGCCTGGGAAGTTGAGGCTGCAGTAAGCCATGATTGTATCACTGCACTCCAGCCTGGTTGACAGAGTGAGACCCTGTCTCAACAAAAAAATAAAAACAAAAAGCCCCTTAAAGAAAGGTAGAGCCTTTGCCTATTTTGTTCACTGTGTATCCCCAACCCTAGGAACAGGGCCTGCAGCATAGTACACACACAATAAGCATTTTGCTAATGACTGAATAGACAACATTCACAACCTTGCAAAGAAGCTAGTAATCAGGGGTTCAGGTAAACAATCCAACATAATACGGAGGAAACAGAAAAGAACTCTGCATTTGGTGAGGCATAATACCCAGTGAAAGTAATACACGTGGCAAAGCTACTTCTCATTCATGATGATTTATTTTATAAAGCAAAGACATAATTCTACTGAGGTCCTGAGGACTTGTGGCTCTGTCGTCTTACAAGAGGTCACTCGTTCACTTGTTCAAAAATGGCTGGAATTTTTAGAAATGGAAAGAAGGACTCTAAAGTTTCATATATCAAAACCTCTAAGTGTCTGTTATTAATAATAGTTCTTACCATCTTCTGGTTGCCTGTTAAGCACTGAGCACAATAATCAGTGCATTGTATACTAGACACATAAAAGTTTTCCAAGCAGTGGCCTATGGATTCATGCTAGGCCGTGATGAAACTCTTACTAGTTCATGGATATGTGAGAAAAAAACACTAGGGACTACAGACAACTGATCTTTATTTTGGGATTAGGTCCTTCTTTCATTTTGGATGTTAAAATATCCTTTCGTTTATGAAATGATAATAGATTTGTGGAGATAGTGGTAGAGGTTGTTTTTAAGATTTTTGCTTGGCTGGGTCCTCAAAAAAAAAAAAAAGAAGAAGACGAAAAAGAAGTTCCTGGACTAGGACTCACAGATACATATTATCCCACTTACCCTTCATAGCAATCCCACGAACTAAGTATTAGTAATCCCCATTTTACGGATGAGAAAATTAAGGCTTAAGAGAAAGTAACTCACCTTAGGTCATACAGCAGGCAGTAGTGGAGATGAAATTTAGTGCAGGTCTTCAACTTCACTTTTTTTTTTTTTTTTTTGAGACACGGTTTCACCTTGTTGCCACACGGTGGCGCAATCATGGCTCACCGCAGCCTTGACCTCCTGGGCTCAAGTGCTCCTCCCACCTTAGTCTCCCAAATAGCTAGGACCAAAGGTGTGCACCATTGCACTTGTCTAATTTTAAAAATTTTTTTGTAGAGACACAGTCTCACTATGTTCCCCAGGCTGGTCTTGAACTCCTGGGCTCAAGCCATCCTCCGTCCTCAGTCTCCCAAACTGCGGGTTTTACAGGCATGAGCCACCACGCCCAGCCTTAGGTCTCCAGTTTCAAAACACATGTTCTTTTGTCTACCATTCTATTGCCAGAAGAGACCAGTCTGGTCCTAATACACTTAATGCCAGAGATACATTATTTAGAGAACTGGAAGAGAAGGGAATTAAAAAGCTGTCCTTTTTAGCTAAAACTCCTGAGGTTTGTGTCTATTTTGTGAGATTTCACCTTTCTGGGGGCATGTGTTTTCTAATCTGATAAGTAAAGTTTCCACTCTCAGTTGCTGGCTGTGGCTCCCCTATCCTATGACTTGGCAAGATCACAGAAGGAAGGTGCTGTCTCCAAGAATTAAGGGAGTCCTGGAAACATCTGCCCTGGGACTATCACTTATGGAGTCATATGACCAGGGACACCTCTCTGAGCTGTGGTTTCTGGTATGTAATTTGGAGAGAATAAGCCTTTTCCTGCCTGGCTTCAGGATTACTATATGGATCAAATACTTGGCAGCGATCAGCCCTCACTAAATGTCTAATCAAAAGAAGATGTATGAATGAACTAATGCTGTATATTACTGCTGCTGGAAAAGGAAGTGTCACATGTGATATATTATTATTAGGTCATCAGCACTTCTCAGCATTGGATGATCATACAGGATGATCTTAAAGCCAGGACATCTGCAGAGTTAACAAAGGATTATATAACAGAATTATGTCTTTTTTTTTTTGAGACAGAGTCTCGCTCTGGAGTGCAGTGGCATGATACCTGCTCATCGCAACCTCCACCTCCTGGGTTCAAGCCATTCTCCTGCCTCAGCTGCCCAAGTAGGTGGGATTACAGGCATGCATCACCATGCCTGGCTAATCTTTGCATTTTTTATGGAGACATGGTTTCACCACGTTGGTCAGTCTGGTCTCAAACTCTTAATCTCAAGTGATCTGCCGACCTCAGCTTCCCAAAGTGCTGGGATTGTAGGTGTGAGCCACCGTGCCTGGCCTGCAGAAATACATCTATTGGTATGGGAAACAGAAAGAATCAATGGAACACCTGTATGTACCTGCTGTTCATCCTTATCCCACTTAAAAAATATATGTGCAATGGCAGAGTAACGGGATATTTTAAGACTTAGAGAGACTCTCGATAACTTAGGCAAATGCTCTCATTTCACCAAAAGCTAATTAAATGGCTCGGAAGGTCCCATAGCTGATTAGAGGCAATAATGAGATTAGAACACCTATCTCCTAATTGCCACCTAGCCTAATGCTAACATCACTCTACCACAGTATCAGTCCCCTTAGTTACTCGATGTCTAAGGTGGTCTATTCTTGAACAATATAATTTTTTTTTTTTCTTTCCCCGAGACAGAGTCTTGCTTTGTCACCCAGGCTGAAGTGCAGTGGCACAATCTTGGCTCACTGCAACCTCCACCACCCAGGTTCAAGCAATTCTCCTCCCTCAGCCCCCTGAGTAGCTGGGATTACAGGCGCGCACCACCATGCCTGGCTAATTTTTGTATTTTTAGTAGAGATGGGGGTCTCACCATGTTGGCCAGGCTGGTCTCGAACTCCTGAATTCATGATCTGCCCACCTCGGCCTCCCAAAGTGCTGGGATTACAGGCGTGAGCCACCGCTCCTGGCCGAACAATCCAATTTTTGACAAAGGTGCAGTATGTGATAAACTAGATATGCCAGAAAACTGAAATAACAATGAGACCTCAGTATGTGACATCACTGTGTACATTAGGGTTTCATACCCTCAGCACTAGATAATTCTTTGTTGGGTGGGGGAACTATTCTGTGCATTGCAGGATATTTAGAAGCATCCCTGGCCTCTCCCAACTAGATGCCAGTAGCATCCTATGGCTGTAACAACCACCATGTCTCCAAACTCCGCCAAATGTCCCCTGGTGGTGGCAGCATGGGGCAATTGCCGCTGGTTGAGAACCAATGGTGTAGAGGAAATATTTAAGTTGTCTATACAACTGAGGAAGGATGGATGCAGTTGTACAATGTGGGGTAACAGTGGTTAGAAGAAAATTCATCCAGCTGGAGCTGGAGCTGCTGAGCTTTGACTGTATTGGGTTGTTTTTGGTGGCAGACAGTAACCTCCAGAGCAAGCTGGACTGCGGAACTGGGGGCCCACTTCATGGGAGACAGCCGGCGTTTCCTTTCAGGACGCTGCTAATCAGACACTTGGCAGTAGAGGTGTGACACAAGGGGAAATGAGGATTTAACTGTAAGCTCAGAGCAAATACATCTAATTCTAAGAGTCTATTTAGGGAGAGCCATATCTATGAATGCTATCAAAATTCACTCTAAACCACAGTTAGTATTTGTTTCATGGAATTAAAATGAGTTTCTTATTTTTGTGCAAACATGTACGTTAAGATCCTTTCCACTATTTAGTCATACATTCAGTTCTTTGGTGATTTTTAAAAGCTGTCCTTTTCATCACTTAATGAGCATGGTTTTAGAAAGAAAATCCACCCCCAACATTTCTCACCTCCTCTTATGAGAAATTATTCTTTTTTAGTTCTACCTCTGGAAGTACATTCTCATGATGTATGTGCCACAACTCTGTATCTGCCACTATGGCAACTCATAAAAAAATGCCACCCCCTTAAATTCCTTCATGGCATATTAATTTGATGTTCTAAAACAAACATTTTACTGTGAATTAACTCCTAACTGATAATATTAATCCAACTAAACTGGCTTCTATAACACTTTCGCCATCCATAAATGTGTCTCTTGTACAAATAAAGGTGATCTTTTGTTACTTAGCCATTCAATTTCATTAAAAATATTTTCTGCTAAAATCTACTAAATCACTGATATTCAAAATACAATATAGTTACCAAGTTTGACTCCATGAATGAGAATATTCATTCACCAAAGGCATTAGGTAAGCTATGTAAGAGGAGATTCCCCGCAAGATTGTTTATGAGTAAAAACATGGGTCAATCTAAACATCCACCAACAGACATCTCATTAAATAAATTATGATCCAACCGTACAATGGGATATTATGCAGACATTAAAAATATGAGAAAGCTACATGTACCAACACGGCAAACTGCCTTATTATAGCAATGAGTGAAAAACCGGCGGCCGGGCGCGGTGGCTCAAGCCTGTAATCCCAGCACTTTGGGAGGCCGAGACGGGCGGATCACGAGGTCAGGAGATCGAGACCATCCTGGCGAACACGGTGAAACCCCGTCTCTACTAAAAAATACAAAAAAACTAGCCGGGCGCGGTGGCGGGCGCCTGTAGTCCCAGCTACTCGGGAAGGCTGAGGCAGGAGAATGGCGTAAACCCGGGAGGCGGAGCTTGCAGTGAGCTGAGATCCGGCCACTGCACTCCAGCCTGGGCTACAGAGCGAGACTCCGTCTCAAAAAAAAAAAAAAAAAAGAAAAACCGGCAAGATATAAGATGATATTATGGTAAAATTCCATTGGTATTTAGAAAAAAAGATATACGTGCTGTTTGTGTGTGTACAATACACACATGTATATGCATATGTGTGTCTATGTATATTTATGTATATAGATCTGTAGGTATGTATATGGAAGGATATGCAAAGCATATCTACAATGATTACCTCTGGGGAGAAGCATGAAGACCTAGGACTTTTACTTTTTTCTTTTTGAGACAGAGTCTTGTTCTGTCACCAGGCTGGACTGCAGTGGCGTGTTGACTCACTGCAACCTCCGCGTCCCAGGTTCAAAGGATTCTCCTACCTCAGCCTCCCGAGTAGCTGGGATTACAGGTGTGCATCACCACATCCATCTAATTTTTGTATTTGTTGGGAAAACCTAAGTGCTGGGAGAAGCTGAGGCATGGCTTGCATGTCTGATATAATGTAAGTCTCGGAACATGCCCGGGGTCCAGGGTCTAAAAACCCCTTGTGGCCTTTGGAACACGGTGCTAAGAGGTGGAAGGCTACCCTGATGCACCACGATCTAAGCCCAGGGCATAAAATCCCTCGTGGCTTGGATAGAATTCAGGGCTCGTGGCTCTGGAATGTGTCTAGACTTGCTGGCTCCTTGCTCCTTGCTCTCCCAGGATCGACTGTATCTTGAGTTAGAAGAACCTGCTCTGCATTGTCTCAAGTAGTAGAACATGTTCCTTATAAATGCTAAACCATCACAGCTGTAGACCATGCGACTGCTCTTTCGACCTCCACATTCTCACCACCTGTTTCTTTGTTGGATTACCAATAAATAGCGTGGGCTCCCAGAGCTCAGGGCCTTCACAGCCTCCATACAGTAGCGATGGCCTCCTGGTCCCAGCTTTTCTCTCTCAAACTGTCTTTTTCTCAATCCTTTGACTCCATCGGACTTTGGCACCCCCACGACCTGGTGTTAGGTCTGATCACCTCAACAGTATTTTTAGTAGAGACAGGGTTTCACCATGTTGGCCAGGCTGGTCTCGAACTCCTAGCCTCGCGATCCACCCACCCTGGCCTCCAAAGTTCTGGGATTACAGGTATGAGCCACTGAGCCTGGCCTTACATTTCATTTTATACTCATTTGTACTATTTATTTTTATAATTTTAAAAGAAAAGGATGACTAGTGCTTTATCATTAAAAATAGGCTAACCTTATCACAAGTGTCACAACTATGATACATATACCCAACTGGGGACCTTCATCCAAAGACTAGTAGTAATAAGTCTACAAAAAGAAGAGAGATTTTCTCTTTCTAGCTCATTGCTTGAAATCACTTCTTGCTTCTAGGGAGCATACATTCTGAGGCTATATTCTCCAAAAGGAAGAAGGGTACCACTTTTCCAACAGTGTTAAAGGCATTCTAGCATTAATGTCTTGCCAAATTGGGAGATTCCACAGAAATATATCCCAGTGACTCAGGAGGCTGAGGTGGGAGATCACTTTAGCCTGGAAGTTTGCAACCAGCCTGGGAAACACGGCAAGACCTCGCCTCTACAAAAACATTTAAAAACTTAGCCAAGCATGGTGGAACACACCTACAGTCCCAGCTACACAGTAGGCTGGGGCAGGAGGATGGCCTGAGCCCAGGAGTTCAAGGCTGCAGTGAGCTATGATCGTATTACCAAAAGAGAGCAACATCCCCAATTCAAAAAAAAAAGGAAAAAAAGAGAAAGAGGAAGAAAGAAAGAGAGAGAAAGAAAGAGAGAGAAAGAAAAGAAGGAAAGAAGGAAGGAAAGGAAGGAAGGAAGAAGGAAGGAATGAGAAGAAAAGAAGGGAAAAATAAATATGGTTGGTAACTTACGAAACTGCTTTGAAAACTGGGATGGGTACTATGAGAAATTTTCAGAAGTCAGGAATTTATACTACATTTTCAGGTTTTTAAAAAATTAGGATATAATTGTGCCAATTTTGAATCACAATTCAAGCATAATCATACATGGCCAAGAGCTGCCCTCAGCCCAGCACAAGAGAGGCATACCAGGCAAAGGTCACCCAGGAGGGCACAGCCTCAAGGCTCCAGCTGAAAGTAGCGGGCAAGGGCCTGGCTCACAGCTATCAACCAGCTGATTTCTAAGCCATTGCATTGAGGAATAAAATGAGAATTCAAGGCCAAGATTGCAGGTACAGGTTACAAGACCACTCACTCAGTCTTCGGTGCTAAAATCAAGTCCTTCAGTGGAAATACATAATACATGGCATTCTAGTGGAGAGGGTGGTGACAGAGGGCTGGCAACCATCACTGCCACCACTCTGCACCATCCCCCACCCCACATTACTCTGTTCACATCCCTTGGGTGCACAGAAACAACAACACAGGATGTAAATTAGAAATGGTGGTATCTTAACTGATCAGCACATCACAGGCAGCCAGGGTGATTAACAAAGCCAACTCTCCCTTTGTTCTGCAATGACATGGTGATACTGAATCTCTATGTCCATGGCCAGAAGCAGGCGCCACTGCCCTCAACAGCTCCTGGGACAACACTGTAGGCCTCTGCTCCACTTCTATCAAAATTCTATTGTTTGGTTTATTTTAGGTTAAGCCTAATTTCTTCAGAACTTGGGAGGTAGTTTATCAAAACGGCATGCCTGACTGGTAGGAGAGGAAATGAACACAAGGCATTGATTGCAGATAATCCACTTCCCCACAGTAATACAGGAAAATGATCAGTGCTTCAAACCGTCACAAAGGATGAGGTAAGTGATAGAGGGAAAGGAGACAAGCAAATGTTCTAGTTTTCAAATGGAAGGAAGAAGACACAATCCACAAATCCATATACTGTGGACCATTAGCATGATGCTTAAGCAACAGTTTTAAAGTTTGGGGGTGGAGATTCTCACGTCACCAACTATGTGTCTACTCATCAGGTAGATATTATTGTCCCCATAAAACAGATAAAGAAACACCAAGTAAAAAATTATAAAGCAGCCAGGTGTGGTGGCTCACACCTATTATCCCAACATTTTGGGGGGCTGACGCAGGAGAATCACTTAAGCCCAGGAGTTCAAAACTAGCCTGGGTAACACAGCAAGGCCCCATTTCTAAAAAATATTTTAAAATTTAAATTAAACAAAATTTTTAAAGTGATAATGCCCTTCAAACCCCAAAGGCTGTGCTTTCTCCCCATTCAATAGAGAAATGGAGGTCACCAGATCCAGCCATCACTCCTGCCATATTAAACACAAATTTAGGCTGGGCACAGTGGCTCATACCTATGATTCCAGCACTTTGGGAGGCCAAGGAGGGCAGATCACCTGAGGCTGGGCATTTGAGACTAGCCTGGCCAAAATGGTGAAACCCTGTCTCTACCAAAAATACAAAAATTAGCTGGGTGTGGTGGCACATGCCTATAATCCCAGCTACTTGGGAGGCTGAGGCATGAGAATCACTTGAACCCATGAGGCAGAGGTTGCAGTGAGCCGAGATCACGTCACTGCACTCCAGCCTGGGAGACAGGGTGAGA
Source organism: Theropithecus gelada (assembly GCF_003255815.1). Classification (NCBI taxonomy): domain Eukaryota; kingdom Metazoa; phylum Chordata; class Mammalia; order Primates; family Cercopithecidae; genus Theropithecus; species Theropithecus gelada. The sequence continues at coordinate 77,119,636 of NC_037678.1, read as the reverse complement.
CTCTGCCTCAAAAAGCAAAGCAAAGCAAAGCAAAACAAAACAACACACAAATGTAGTCAACAGTTGAAGCATTTACATTCCTATTTTGTTGTCTGCCCCAAATAATTTACCTTTCTCTTTTTTTAGAAATTGAAAAATGTACCACTTATAGAATGGCCTAATTTCATAATTTAAACGAACAAACAAAAAGGGTTAGGGGCCTTTTTAGGAGCACAGTGGCTCACACCTGTAATCCCAGCACTTGGGAGGCCGAGGTGGGCGGATCACCTGAGATTGGGAGTTCGAGAGCAGCCTGACCAACATGGAGAAACCCCATCTCTACTAAAAATACAAAATTAGCCGGGCATGGTGGTGCATGCCTGTAATCCCAGCTACTCAGGAGGCTGAGGCAGGAGAATCGCTTGAACCCAGAAGGTGGAGGTTGCAGTGAGCCAAGATCACGCCATTGCGCTCCAGCCTGGGCAACAAGAGCAAACCTCCTTCTCAAAAAAACAAAACAAAATAAAACAAACGAACAAACAACACCACCACCCAAAGGATTAAGGCATTGATTGATAAAGAAGATTAAGGAGAGGAACACAGCATGTTACTGCAGCTTCATGACTGTTAGACCAAGAGTTGAGCATGAAGGTACAACCCTCCTAGGCCAAGATAGTATTATTCTTCTGGGAGACAAAAAGGGCATTTGGGGTTAGTATTGTAAATTCTTGTTTTTCCATCAGCTGGTCACTGTGGAATGCTGCCAGGCCTCCTGTTGCCTGGACTCCAAGATTTCCTGTTCAGGGCAAAGGCTTTATTTTGCCACCAGCACACACTTCTGTGTTCGGTAAACAAACTGCTGGAGTCTTTGAATATGTAGAATCTCTTGGGTTGACTTGCTTTCTCCCTTGCCTTCAAACACTTCAAGTTTTCGAAGTCAACAGGAAACATCTCATGCAAAATTGAACAAGAGGCTCCTTCTTCGTGTAAACTTCTGTTTGATGCACAGGCATAACTTTCCATGCCAGTCTTGAAATGGAAAGTGGCACTGGCATTCATGATTAGGTGACAAAAATGAATGATGGCCACCTTTATCAAGTACAATTTCTGCAATGGAATTTCTGGAGTACATATTATGTACATATTATGTTAGGCCATAACTGAAATGTTCTTGTACGGTCACATATCCAGTCAAAGATAATGAAAGATCACAGGATGTGGCAAACCCTGAACAAATAAAATTAGCCTTCAGGTGCCACAAGGTCATGTAAAAAACACATGGGAGCTAGATTTTCTTTTTTGTGTTTTTTCTAGATTTTTTTTACAGTATACTAATGTCTTATAGTAACTGTATATATATAGTTTTTTTGCAATATATAAATGTCTTACAGTAACTATATATACATATATAGATCTATAGTAAGTTACTATATATAGTAAGTTATTCTCTCTATATAGTAAGTCACCCTATATATAGTAACTTACTATATATAGTAAGTTATATATAGTATAGTGTATAGTTATATATCATATATAGAGTATATAGAGTATATATACTATGTAGTATATAGAGTATATATGTATATATAGTAACTTATATATAGTAACTATATATAGTAACTTATATAGTAACTTACTATATATACACTATATACTATATATACACTATATATACAGTATATATAGTATACTATATAACAGATTACTCTGTTCTATATACTGTATATACTATAGTGTGTATATGGTATATATAGTATATGTGTATATATAGTAACTATATATACACTATATATGTACACTATATACAGTATATATAGTATATATACGATATACAGTATATATGGCATATATAGCATAGTATATATAGTATATATGGTATACTATATAGTATATATAGTGGCATACTATATACTATATATAGTATATATGGTGTACTATATACTGTATATAGTATATATACTATAGTATATATAGTGTACATATATAGTGTATATAGTTACTATATATAGTATATATACTACGGTGTATATATAGTAGATATCATGTATATATAGTAACTTACTATATAAGTAAGTTACTCTATATATATATAGAGAGAGAAAGTCCAGCTCATTGCAACCTCTGCCTCCTGGGTTCAAATGATTCTCATACCTCAGCCTCCCAAGTAGCTAGGATTACAGGCATATGCCACCATGCCCAGCTAATTTTTTTTTGTATTTTTAGTAGAGACGAGGTTTTGTTGTGTTGGCCAGGCTGGTCTCAAACTCCTGGCCTCAAGTGATCTGCCCGCCTCGGCATCTCAAAGTGCTAGGATTACAGGTGTGAGCCACCGCGTCCGGCCATACAGTAATGATATTGATCTAGTCATAAGACCGAATAACTTCCTTAATGACCAAAGGGGCAGAAGACAGGCCCTCAACCTCCAAATAGCAAGCCCACACCACCTGCTCTTTCCTCATTCTTGGTTGTTTTTTTTTGTTTTTTGTTTTTTATCTTTTTTATTTTTTTGAAGCAGTCTCGCTCTGTGGCCGGGCTGGAGTGCAGTGACACGATCTCGGCTCACTGCAACCTCCACCTCCCGGGTTCAAGCAATTCTCCTGCCTCAGCCTCCTGAGTAGCTGGGACTACAGGTGTGTGCCACCATGCCCAGCTAATTTTTTTTTTTTAAATTTTAGTAGAGACGGGTTTTCACCATGTTGGCCAGGATGGTCTCGATCTCTTGACCTTGTGATCCGCCCCTTCAGCCTCCTGAAGTGCTGGGATTACAGGTGTGCGCCACCGCAACCGGCCCTTGTTTTTTTTTAAATGTTAAATCTAATGCCTAGAATTCTGGAGACTCCCCTGAAGCCACAGGCTCCCACATTTGGGAAAGCTTTCATTCTTTCTATCAGATTTTCAAAAGGATCTACAAACTGGGCTTGGTGGCTCATGCCTATAATCCCAATGCTTCAGGAGGCTGAGACGGAAGGATCACTTGAGGCCAGGAGTTCAAGACCAGCCTGTGCAACATAGTGAGCCCTTGTCTCTACAAAAGAAATTTTCTAAAAAATTAGCCAGGCATGGTGGCATTCATCTGAAGTCCCGACTACTTGGGAGGCTAAGGTAGGTCAGATAGAGCCCAGGAGTTCAAAGCTGCAGTGAGTTATGATCACGCCACTACACTCTAACCTGGGTAACAGAGCAAAACTTTGTCTCAAAAAAAGAAAAAGAAAAAAAAAGATCTGCAATCAAATAAGGTGAAGAACAAATGTGTTCACAAGGCCCCCTGGTCTTCAGGAATGCTGGATTGAAATACGGCCCCTCTTGAGTTGCTTATTGACTGTATATTAAAGGCAAGAATAAGCCCAGGACAGCGAGAAGGTAAGGCCGGGACTGGTAATCAAGCCAGATGGAAGCCAGAGCAAGATGGAACCCATTTAACACTTTGTCTTGGTCCTGGCCCTGCAGTGAGTGACAGAGAATTCTTGGTATAATCATTAAAAGAAAGCTCAAGAGGCCGGGCACAGTAGCTCACGCCAGTAATCTCAGCACTTTAGGAGACCGAGGTGGACAAATTGCTTGAGACACTGGGCAATGTGGCAAAACCCCGTCTCTACAAAAAATACAAAAATTAGCCAGGCAGGATGGTGCATGCCTGTAGTCCCAGCTACCCAGGAGGCTGAGGTGGGAGGATCACCTAAGCCTGGAGGTCTAGGCTGCAGTGAGCCATGATCACGCCACTGCACTCCAGCCTGGGCAACAGAGACCCTGTCAAAAAAAAAAAGGAAAAGAAAAAGAAAAATAGGAAGAAAGGAAGAGAGGAAGGAAAGAAGAAAAGAAAGAAGGAAAGAAAAAAGAAAAGAAAAGAAAATCTTAAGAACCTTAAGTTCTCTTTTTGCCTCTATAAGGCAGTAGCAACATTCAAGATTGGTGGCTGGGCCAGGCGCGGTGGCTCATGCCTATAATCCCAGCACTTTGGGAGCCGAGGTGGGTGAAGCACTTGAGGTAAGGGGTTTGAGACCAGTCTGACCAACATGGTGAAACTCTATCTCTACTCAAAATACAAAATTAGCTGGCCTGGTGGCACACACCTGTAATCCCAGCTATTTGGGAGGCTGAGGCAGGAGAATCGCTTGAACCTGGGAGGTGGAGGTTGCAGTGAGCCAAGATCGCACCACTGCACTCCAGCCTGGGTGACAAGAGTGAAACTCTGTCTCAAAAAGAAAAAAAAAGACGGTGGCTGTTAAGTCCCTAAACAACTAGCCCTCTGACAGCCCAAATAATGACTGAGAAATAGACTATAGTTTTTTTAAATAACTTCAATTTGGGAGTTGTTTGTTACCACAGCATAATTCAGCCTTCCCTGACGCACAGTCTTTCAACGATGCTCAAAATTTCTGATCCATAGTGATCACCTCTTCTTCTTTTTCAGGAGATATAGACACAGACACAGACACACCCACAGACACAGACACAGACACACACACACACACACACAGGTATAGATACAGATAAAGATGGATTTATACACAGATGTAACTTTTTTCTTGTCATTTCTTAGAGTTTGAGGTAGGAGAAAAACGATGGAGCTGGTGTGCCCTACAAATCACCTTGATCCAATCTCTGTATATAAATTCTTTTTTTATTTTTTCAAGATGGAGTCTCAGTCTGTCGCCCAGCTGGAGTGCAGTGGCGCAGTCTCGGCTCACTGCAACCTCCACCCTAGGTTCAAGCGACTCTCCTGTCTCAGCCTCCCGAATAGTTGGAATTACAGGTGTCTGCCACCATACCCAGCTAATTTTTGTATTTTTAGTAGAGGGTGGGTTTCACCATGTTGGCCAGGTTGGTCTCGAGCTCCTTACCTCAAGTGATCCACCCACCTCGGCCTCCCAAAATGCTGGGATTGCAGGCGTGAGCCACTGTGTCCGGGCCTATAAATTATTTAAATACAAAAAATAAATAGAGGTTGTAAAGAGCCTTTAGAGAAATCTCACAATTTGAATTTGGAAATATACAGAGAGAAAAGGTTTTTGTAGGAAAAGAGGCACAAATGATGTATTGGAGTATAAAAAGCAATGTGCTTTGTATGAACTTCCAAGACAGCATGGGAAGAATCTTTGCGGTAGCTCAGGGTTTCTCAGCCTTGAAACGATTGACATGTTTGGGCTGGAATTCTTTGTTGTGGGAGAGGGCTGTGCCGTGCATTGTATCATGCTTAGCTTCATCTCTGGCCTTTATGCACTACATGCCAGTAACACTGCCCCCTTCCCAGTTGCAACAACCAAAAATGTCTCCAGACATTGCCAAATACCCCCTGAAGGACAAAATCCCTTTCATTTGAGAACCACTGCTCTAGCAATAATCACGTATGGACTTAAACCCTCTCTTACAGAATTGGGTCACATTTTTCATTCATAAGAGATTAGCTGTTTCATGTTTATGTACTGACACAAGTTTTGTTCCAATGCCATACAACTGTGTCCAAGACAAATCAGTCCAGGTTCTAATGTTTAGGTCAATGATATCTCACCACCTTTTATAGAATTAGTTCCAGGGCATGAATCTTGAGTTTCTAAGTATCCTTTTAAAAGACTTACACTTCATGAAGGCAAATTGAAAGGAATATGGTACTGACCCTATAGTAAGAAGGCCATTCTCTATATGCACATGCCAATCTCTCATCAAGACCTGAGTCAATTCCTTCACTCTTTGAATTTGAGCTGGCCTGTGATAACAGAAGGCTGGGCGCGGTGGCTCACACCTGTAATCCCAGCACTTTGGGAGGTCAAGGTGAGCAGATTGCTTGAGCTCAGGAGTTTTAAGACCCGCCTGGGCAACATGGCAAAACCTTGTCTCTATAAAAAAAAAAAAAAAAAAAAAAAAAAAAAAGAGCCAGGCGTGGTGGTGCATGTCTGTAGTCTCAGCTACTTGGGGGCCCAAGATAGGATTGCTTGAACCTGAGAGGTTGAGGCTGCAGTGAGCCAAGAGGTGCCAATGCACTACAGCCTGAGGGACAAAGTGAGACCCTGGCTCAAAAAGAAAGACAGAAAAAAAAGAATACAACAGACGTGAGGCTAGCCTTTGATTTTTTATTTATTTATTTAATTAATTTATTTATTTTCTGAGACAGAGTCTCGCTCAGTCATCCAGGCTGGAGTGCAGTGGTGCGATCACGACTCACTGCAACCTCCGCCTCCCAGGCTCAGGTGATCCTCCCACCTCAGCCTCCTGAGTAGCTGGGACTACAGGTGTATACCACCATGCCTGGCTAATTTTTGTATTTGTATTTTTTTGTAGAGACGGGGTTTCCCCATGTTGCCCAGGCTGGTCTCAAACTCCTGGGCTCAAGCGATCCACCCACCTTGGCCTTCCAAAGTGTGGGGATTACAGGCAGGAGCCCCCACAACCGGCTGAGGCTAGCCTTTAAGAGAACTGAGAGTTTCTACTTTTCTTCTCTTGGAAGGCTCACCCTTGCGACTTTCCCTCTCAGAACTCAGCCACCATGTTGTCAGAAGCCTGAGCCACATGGGCATGGAGAGACCATAGGTGGCCACTTCAGCTGACAGCCCAGCTGGGCTCCCAGCTGATGACTAGCATCAACTATCAGCCACGTGAAGGAGCAGCCTTGAACATTCCAGACCATTCAAGCCCCCAAGTGACTGCAGCCCCGGTCAACATCACATGGACCATAAGAACCACTCAGCTGAAGCACATCAACCCACAAAATTGTGAGAGATAACATAATGGTGGTTGTTCTACACCACTAAATTTTGTAGTTAGGCAGCAAGAGATAACCAAAACAAGGCCTCTGATTCAACCGCTATTGATGACGGAGAACAGAGGGTCATATCTACATGTGTAACAGGCATAGAGCCTAAGCAGTAGCCCAGGAAATAGTGAACAAAGAGGCCTGGGACACTGGCAAGCCTAGGACTGCAGATATCAGTGACACCAAGTGACTGGATGTTCATGAGTAGCAAAGGCATTATAATGTGACTTGTTAAACAAGTTAGACATGTCTCCAGTCAAATATGATTCCCTAAAACATACAATTTTACATGCCCATCACTGTGGCAGATACTATAATACTGTGTCTAGTAGGTAAGGGACAGTGTGCTGGGACTGGGACTATATGGGACTTCACATGTATTCTTCTTCTTCTTCTTTTTTGAGATGGAGTCTAGCTCTGTCACTCAGACTGTGTTCATAGCTTACTTGCAGCCTTGACCTCCAGGACTCAAGCAATCCTCCCATCTCAGCCTCTTGAGTAGCTGGGACCACAGGCATATGTCACCACGCCCAGCTAATTTTGTTTATATTTAGTAGAAGCAGGGTCTCACTATGTTGCCCAGGCTGATCTTGAACTCCAGAGCTCAAGCCATCCTCCTACCTCAGCCTCCCAAAGTGCTGTGATTACAGGCATGAGCCACTGTGCCCGGCCCACATACATTATTCTTAACCCTCACGAGAGTATAAAATGTAAGCATACTAGTCACTCCCTCATTCCCCTCTCCCTCTTTCCTTTCCTAGCTCCTCTCCTTCCCCCTTCCTTTTTGATTTTCTTTATTTTTTCAAGAAGGGTAGTTTTAAATTTTTTAAATCACAGCATACATTGTTAGATGAATAAAGCTTCCTATCCATTACTTTGGAGCAAAAAATAGAATCCAGAGCTCTGTGTCTGTTTTTCTTCCAATTCTTCCTAATATGCTGAGATATATTCAATAATACTTCTCATTTTCCTGGCTAGTTACAAACAACTTCAGCTTCTCGTGCCTGTTGAAGGTTGAGTTAATGTTTGAAAAGTGATATGCTGATTTACAGTCTAAAACTGTAGACTGTAAAACTGCAGCCAATTATCCTTTAACTCACCCTCTCCACCTTTTTTTTTTTTTTTTTTGAGACAGGGTCTTGTCCTGTTATCCAGGCTGGAGTGCAGTGGCGCAATTATGGCTCACTGCAACCTCTGCCTCTTGGGCTCAAGCAATCCTTCCACCTCCCTCCAGAGTAGCTGGCACTATATGCGCACGCCACTCTGCCTGGCTAATTTTTCGTATTTTTTTGTAGAGACGGGGTTTCTCCATGTTTCCCAGGCTGGTCTCAAACTCCCAGACTCAAGTGATCCACCCGCCTCAGCCTCCCAAAGAGCTGGGATTACAGGTGTGAGCCACTGCGCCCGGCCTCGTCTCCCCCTTTCTAGCTCACCCTGAAAATGTTCCAAATTCAAAGTTAGGGAATTAGCTATGGGTTTTAAAGCAGAGAAAAGGCAATGGAAAATCATAGGGTGCCCTTCATATATACCACAAAAGAAAAAACTCTAGAGGGGCAACGCAAATCATACTTTAGCAATGATCTGTTTCTTATTATGATTTCTCTCTGCCTTTTTATAATAATATATTAATAATATTAATAACTATGACCAATAGTTCAATTAAAAATACTTTAATTTTGAGAGTGCTCACAGTAAGAAAACTCTGAGGTCTTGTAATAAACAGCTATAAAAATGTTTCCTCTAAGATCTGATTAAAATTTGGATTATTGCTTTTGCTTTGGTAAATATATAACAACATTCTAATTTCTCTTCCTTAAGTAATGATTTCTAGCACCACCCAGAATGTAATAGCTTCAACAGCGAATCTTTACATAGAGAATTCTGACATGGAAAAATAAGTAGATATCTGCTCTTCCCTGAATAGATGATATTTTCTTTCTTTTTTTTTGCGACAGAATCTTGCTCTGTCGCCCAGGCTGGAGTACAGTGGTGCAATCTCGGCTCACTGCAAGCTCTGCCTCCTGGGTTCATGCCATTCTCCTGCCTTAGCCTCCTGAGTAGCTGGGACTACAGGCGCCCGCCACCTTGCCTGACTAATTATTTTGTATTTTTAGTAGACACAGGGTTTCACCATGTTGGCCAGACTGGTCTCGAACTCCTGACCTCAGGTGATCTGCCTGCCTTGGCTTCCCAAGGTGCTGGGATTACAGGTGTGAGACACCAAGCTCGGCCATCACTTTGTATTTTAAGTTTACATATCGTATTTTCCCAACTAGACCATCAACTCCATGAGCACAGGAATCCTGTGTTCTCACTGATTTATATCACCCTTAATCTGTAGCATGGTACAGAGAAGATAATTTTAAAAACAGTCTCATTCATTTCACTGATTAGACGTCTAATAAACATGATATCTAATACAGTCTCACAAACATGGCTTTGCTTAAAGACACCCCAGATTAATAGGGATCCTTCATCATAACATTAATTGTAAAAGACAACATAGGAATACCTTTCAAATACAAATCAAAGCACTTTGCAAATAAGAAGGCATCTGTTGACAAATATACATGACATTCACAATGAAGAGATTATATAAGAACAGGATTCGATAATTTGCCTAAAATTATATCCAAAGTTAGCAGAAAACACATATTTTCATAGCAAATGCTAAGAAGTAATTCCATAGATACTTTTGGTCAGTGTTAATACGAATAACTTCTCTGTAAGAGGCCTGTCTCAGGAAAGGTCACTTTTTTGCCTCGTACTGAGCAACATAAAGAAGTGGAAGTCTTAGACTCCTGAAAAGAACTCAAGAAAGTGAATCCAGAAACCAACCCCAGTAGCAGCACTAGTTATAACAGCAGCGGTTGTAATGACAGCTAGCCTTTGCTAAGTATACTCAGCTCCAGGTGTCTCACTCAATCCTCATGACAGCCTACGAAGCAGATAGTGTTATTGTGCTCATCTTATAGATGAGGAAACTAAGTAAGAGTGCAGTGCAGTCACTTGCTCACGGTCAGAAAGCTAGCAGGTTTAGCTAGCTATAGAATCAACATCAAAACTCAGATCAGTCAGACTCCAAAACAAACAAACGAACAAACAGAAAATGCAGAATGTAATTTTTTTTTTTTTTTTTTTTAAGTGAGGGAACATCTAAAACCAGAGAGAAAGGGGCCTGGCATGGTGGCTCACCCCTGTAATTCCAGCACTTTGGGAGGCCAATGTGGGCAGATCACCTGAAGTCAGGAGTTTAAGACCAGCCTGGCCAACACGGTGAAGCCTTGTCTTTACTAAAAACACAAAAAAATTAGCCAGGCATGGTGGCGTGTACTTACAATCCCATCTACTCAGGAGGATGAGGCAGAGAATCACTTGAACCTGGGACGAAGGTTACAGTAAGCCAAGATCGTGTCATTGCACTCCAGCCTGGGCAATAAGAGCAAAAGAGAAAAAAAAAAAAAAAAAAAAAAAATACCAGAGAGAAAGGAACACAGTGATCAAATAAATAACACTGAGACAACTGGCTTCCATTTGGAAAACAATAAAGCGATCATCTTGTTTCATACTTTACCCTAAAATAAAGACTTCAAAGTTGAAAATTAAACTTTTAAAAATACTAAGAGGTAGAGGTGCCTATTTATATAATCTTGGCAAGCAAGAATGATTTTCCTAATATTATGCTAAAGCAGAAGCATTGATTGATAAACCTGACTATATAGGAATCTAAAATCTCTATACATCAAAAAAACCTACAATGTAAGCCACTGTGCCTGGCCTAATGTGGAATTTTAAAAGGCAAGTTGCAGAACAGCATGTTTTTATTACAGGTTTTTTGTTGTTAAAATCTATGCATAAACAAATGTACTGAAATACATAAATTTACATGCACATATTTATCCACACTAAAATATATTTATGGGTACATCAAAAAAGAATACACACAGACCTCCAAACAGCAAAAACAATTCCGAGGAAAAAAAAAGTTGGAGGACTAACACTTCCTGATTTCAAAACATAGCTACAGTAATCAAAACAGTGTGGCACTGTCATAAAGACAGACGTGTGGACCAGTGGAACAGGACAAAGACCCAGAAATAAACCCTCATGTATATGCTCAAATGATCTTTGACAAGGACGCCAAGACTACTCAGTAGGGAAAAGAGGGTCTCTCCAACAAATGGTGAGGGGAAAACTGCATATCCACATGCAAAAGAACAAAGTCAAGGCCAGGCGTGGTGGCTCACGCCTGTAATCTCAGCACTTTGGGAGGCCGAGGCGGGCAGATCACTTGACATTGGGAGTTCGAGACCAGTCTGGCCAACATGGTGAAACCCCATCTCTACTAAAAATATAAAAAATCAGCCAGGAATGTTGGTGCACGCCAGTAGTCCCAGCTACTTGGGAGGCTGAGGCACATGAATCTCTTGAAACCGGGAGCCAGAGGCTACAGTGAACCGAGATCATGCCACTGCACTCTAGCCTGGGCAACAGACCAAGACTCTTTAATTAAAAAAAAAAAAAAAAGATAAAAAGAACAAAGTCAAAACCTTATCTTACACAATATACAAAAATTAATTCAAAAATGGATTAAAGACCTAAACATAAGCCCTAAAAGTATAAAACTCCTAGAAGAAAGCACAGAGGAAAAGCTTCATGACATTGGACTTGGCAATGATTTCTTGGATATGACACCAAAAGTACAGGAAACAAAAGCAAAAATGGGCAAATAGTACAATAATCAAACTCAAAAACTTTTGCGCATCAAAGGACACAATCAACAGAGTGAAAAGGCAATCTACAAAAAGGGAGAAAATATTTGCAAATCACCTATCTGATAAGAAGTTAATATCTAGAATACATAAAGAACTCCTACAAGTCAGTAACAAAAAAAATCAACCCAATTTTAAAAATAGGCAAAAGATTTCAATAGACGTTTCTTCAAAGATGGTATGCAAATGGCCAATGAACATGTGGAAAATATGTTCAATGTTACTAACCATCAGAAAAATGCAAGTCAAAACCACAGTGAGATATCACCTTACACCCATTAGGATGGTCACTATCAAAAAAGTAGAAAATAACAAGTGTTGCCAAGGACGTGGAGAAACTGAATTGTGTATTGACTTCTAAAAGTGAACTGTATCTTTTTTTTTTGAGAGTCGAGTTTTGAGAGTTCTTTACATATTGTAGAAACTAGTTATTTGTCAGGTATGGGATTTGCAAATATTTTCTCCCAGTCTGTGGCCTGTCTTTTCATTCTCTTCACATGGGTTTTTGCAAAGCAAAAGTTTTTAATTTTTATGAGGTCCAATTTATCAATGTTTGGCTATTTTTCGATTCTATCATTTATATTTCCTTTTGCTTTTTTTTTTTTTTTTGAGACAGGGTCTTGCTCTGTGGTCCAGGCTGGAGTGCAGTGGTGCAATTATGGCTCACTGCAGCCTCGACCTCCAGGACAATAGTGATTCCCCCAGCTCAGTCCCCCAAGTAGCTGGGACTACATTAGCACACCACCACATCCAGCTAATTTTTATATTTTTTGTAGAGACAAGGTTTTGCCATGTTACCCAGGCTTGTCTTGAACTCCTGGGCTCAAGTGATCTACCTGCCTCGGCCTCCCAGACCGCTAGGATTACAGGTGGGAGCCACTGCGCCCAGCGGACTTGCTTCTTTTTATAACTTTTATTTATTTGCTAAGATTTTCTGTTTTTTCATTGTTTCAAGAGAACTTATAATTGATTGTTAAGGCATCTTTATAATGGCTGCTTTAAAATCCTTGTCAAATAAGGTATTTCTCTGTTGCCCAAGATGGAGTATAGTGGCACAATCATAGCCCACTGCAACTTTGAACTCCTGGGCTCAGGCGATCCTCTTGCCTCAGCCTCCCAAGTAGCTACGACTAAAAGTGCGTGCCACCCTGCCTGGCAATTTTTTTTTTATTTTTTGTAGAGACAGGGTCTTACTATATCTTCTAACGTGGTCTCAAACTCCTGGCCTCAAAGTGCTAGGAGTACACGCGCGAGCCACTGCGCCCAGCTGTGACTGTCTTTTTTTCATTCAAGTTGTAATATTTTGGTTCTTAGTATGACAAGTGATCTTTGGTTGTATCTAAACATTTCGTCTATTACATTTAGAGAATTTTGGTCCTATTGAAATCCTTTATTTTGGCCAGGTGTGGTGGCTCACGCCTGTAATCCCAGCACTTTGGGAGGCCGAGGTGGGTGAATCACCTGAGGTCAGGAGTTCAAGACCAGCCTGGCCAACAGGGTGAAACCTCATCTCTACTAAAAATACAAAAAACAGCCAGGCATGGTGGCAGTGCCTGTAGTCTCAGCTTCTCGGGAGGCCAAGGCAGGAGAATAGCTTGAACCCAGGAGGCGGAGTTTGCAGCGAGCTGAGATCGTGCCATTGCACTCCAGCCTTGGCGACAGAGCGAGACTCCATCTCAAAAAAAAAAAAAAAAAGAAAGAAATCATTTATTTTAGCATGCAGGTCCTGGCCTACTTTTGTGATTGTGGTTTCAATGAAAGTTTAATTTTCAGTGTTTTTGCTGCTTTTTTTGGTCTGTTTGATTTATCTGGAACTGCTGAGGTTTCCACAGGCCCCTGCTGGTGCTGCCTGAAGGAATGGAAGATGTCTCCCCAGGCCTCATCCTCAGGGTATGGGAATCTCTTGAGGAAGAAGGAAGTTTCAGGCTCCCTGGGAGGAGGAAGGTCCCTGGGTTGGGCTGTCTGATGTAGTGGGATCCCCTCTGCCAGTGCCCCCACAGCTCCCCAATGAATGTAGGCAGGCGAGGGAGGCTCTGGCCCAGGGGAACAAAGAGGCTTCCCAGGCCAGATCATTTGTTGAACTGGCAGAATCCTCCCACATGTGCGTGCTTGCCACAGAGCTACCACTCAGCAGGGGAAGGAAGTCCCAGGCCCTCTGAAGGTGAGCACTTCCTCTGGCTACTTAGTGGTCTCCTATTAATCTCCCCCTCCCGGAGGCTGGGCTTTCCTGGTCATGTTGGATAGATAACCTGTCAGGTCTGGGGAGAAGGTACTGGGCCACCTTCTTGTTGCTAGGTTACAGGTTAGGATGCACTGGGTCTGGGTCACCTTCTTCAGTTGTGTAGGAGGACAGAAGACACTCAGACACCATATTTTTCCTCCAGTCCTGGGACCCCAAACCAATTCACCTTTTTACTAAATCTCCAAGTTCTCCTTTGGTTGCCTCTTGCATTTCCAGGGTTCATAGTTGCTTGGCATGGAAGAACATGGAGAAATAGTTCCATGCCATCTTATTAGAGGACTTATTCCAAGTCCCAAAAGTTTTGTTTTTTTTTTTCAATTTTGTGATTACTCTTTTTTTTTCTTTTTTTTCTTTTTTTTTTTTTGGAGATCAAGTTTTGCTCTTGTTGCCCAGGCTGGAGTGCAATGGTACAATCTCAGCTCACTGCAACCTCCACCTCCTGGGTTCAAGCGATTCTCCTGCCTCAGCCTCCCTAGTAGCTGGGATTATAGGTGCCCACCACCAAGCCCAGATAGTTTTTGTATTTTTAGTAGAGATGGGGTTTCACCATGTTGGACAGGCTGGTCTCGAACTCTTGACCTTCGATGATCTGCCCAGCTTGGCCTCCCAAAGTCTTGAGATTACAGGTATGAGCCACTGCACCTAGTCAATATCTTTAAATGGTACTATAATTTCATCAAAAAAAGTAAAATTTAAATCCTTTGGTCTTTTCCAAAAAAAAAAAAAAAGCACAACATTTATTGGCAAATGTATAAAGAAAAATCAGACATCACTTTTTTTTCTTTTTCTTTTTTTTTTGAAACAGTCTCACTCTGTCTCCCAGGCTGGAGGGCAGTGCCTCAATCTCAGCTCACTGCAACATTCGCCTCCCGAGTTCAAGTGAATCTCATGCCTCAGCCTCCCAAGTAGCTGGGATTACAGGTGTGTGCCACTATGCCCAGCTATTTTTTTTTTTTTGTATTTTTAGTAGAGACAGGGTTTTTACCATGTCGGCCAATCTGGTCTCAAACTCCTGATCTCAAGTGATCCACCTGCCTCAGCCTCCCAAAGTGCTGGGATTACAGGCGTGAGCCACTGAGCCTAGCCAAAAAATTAGACATCACTATTCATGTGTGTATTTTAGCCTGAAATCAACCCAGCTGCATAAACGAAAAAAGATCTCAAATTATATAATGCATGCGCAGTGAATACACCTAACAGTGGTGACCTTAAGAGAAATTACCTTCTTGGATTTCAGTTGAGTAAAATAATCTCTGAGAACTTTTAATTCTAGCTCAAGTAGGCACAGAACTCTGCAAAGAATAAATGAGAAAGGTTTAACACACATCTGGTACGTTTAAATTCTTTTTCTCAGTAAGGCGCAGGAAAGTATAAAAGGTAGCCACCAGAGGGCAGTAGACTCAAACACTGCCTGATCCAAGAAATTGCCAGGCACCACCTCCAGGCCTAGGCTCAGAGCAGCTCTCTGTGTATTATTGGCTAAAAACATGCAATATTATTTTAACCAATTTTTTCTCAAACTCTACTTCTAAAATGGTGTTGGTCCGTGGGTCATTTCCTCATCTTATTTATACTGCACTTAACAATCCCTAATATTTTCCAAGAGTTCTTTGTAGAAGAAAATTCTGGACAAAACAACTACTGCATATATTACGAAGAAATAGGGGTATATCCATTTGCTTGTTTTTTATAATTTATTTATTTAAAGTATTTAATTTATTAAATATTTTTAATTTATTAAATGAATTATTTTATAATTATAAATAATAATTTATTAAGTAAATTATTATTATTATTAATTTAAATTTGCCCCTCAATTGTATTTTTTTTTTTTTTTTTTTTTTGAGACGGAGTCTCGCGCTGTGTCACCCAGGCTGGAGTGCAGTGGCGCGATCTCGGCTCACTGCAAGCTCCGCCTCCCAGGTTCACGCCATTCTCCTGCCTCAGCCTCCGAGTAGCTGGGACTACAGGCGCCCGCCACCTCGCCCGGCTAGTTTTTTGTATTTTTTTAGTAGAGACGGGGTTTCACCATGTTAGCCAGGATGGTCTCGATCTCGTGACCTCGTGATCCACCCGCCTCGGCCTCCCAAAGTGCTGGGATTACAGGCTTGAGCCACCGCGCCCGGCCCAATTGTATTATTTTTAAGAAGGAAACAATCTCACATGCTTAAAATACAGAATACAGTTTTCTTAAGAAAATAGCTTTGAAAGCAATTTAGGGGTATTCTTAAAGCCGTAATTCCATGCATGGTTATTACAGAAATATTTGCTAGAAAAAGAAACAACTTCACTAGGAACATGCTTTCTTCCTGATGGGGAAACGCAGGAATAGTATTCTATTCTCAGTACCATTATATCTCCTTACAGTTGTTCTTTTCTCTACTGTTTTCTTTTCAAGGAAAAAAAGCCAGGGGCTTTTAAGAGAGACTAGTTGACTTTCCAATCAAGAGTTACACAAATCTGCAGCGCTTATATAATAATACATGCTTTTAAACTTAGAAATGTTATCATATTATCCTACACAGATCACACACGGCTTTAAATTTTATGATAATGTTACAAATGGATGAGCAAGGCACTGTGATAAATACTTGATCTCCATTTTTAAACCGTATCCAGTTTCACTTATATGTGTTTTTCATGTATTCAGTCACCAGCCTTTACTGAGCACCTACCATATGCTAGGCACTGACCGATCCTTATTCTCTACTCACACCAGGGTCTGGGCGTAGCAGACAGCTGCTGCAGGCAGAGGGCAAAACATGAACCTGGCCAGTCAAACATGGGGGACCCAGGAATCCACATAAAAGCCTTTATCCTTAAAAGTTATGTTCTAATAAGCTGGGTGTTTGTAACTTCAAGCACGTTACCAAAAACCAACTATCAAAAACTCCAGGGAGCTAAAAGGTTGGCCAAGGGCAGCCACTCAGCTGACAAACAGCAACTTCAGGGCAAAGAGCCAAGAATAAGAAGAGTTCTGGCACCAGATGAGAAAACTTCTTCTGGGTAGAAAAGGTGATCAAGGGCTTCATTTATTCCAGCAAAGAGAGTTAAAATTCCTGACTTGTTTTCTTCCCTGGGTTTTCACATAAGAAGTTGTATCCTACCTGGTGTGAGAAATTTAACTGAGAAGGCGATGCCTTTGTGGGGACCAAGGCCCTTGGCTCCTGGAGGTTTGTTGAAAATCACTGACATGAGGCAGATTGATTGATGGGAGAAAGGCATACAAATTTATTGAATGTGTATACACCGAAGGCTTCAGAATGAAAACCCAAAGACACAGGGGAAATTGTCCATTTTTATGCTTAGGTTCAATAAACGATGGACTTTGTTGTAGAAATATAATTTTCATATTTCTGCAACATATGTAGAAATATGACTTTCATATTTCTATAACAGCAGAAATAGCAGTGTGGCCAGCAGGCACACATGAGAGGATCCTGCCAATTCAACAAATGATCTGGCCTAAGAAGCCTCTTTGTCTTCCCGGGCCAGAGATTCCCTTCCCCTGCCCACATTCACTGGGGCAGCTGGGGGACGCTGGCAAAGGCAACCCCACTACATCAAAATGTAGAAATATGATTGAACACAAAAGGAAAGATCTGATGTTAATAGATTCAGTGGGGAGCCCAGCAAGGCCTGTCTGTCCAGATTCTTCCTGGCATCTCTGAGCAGCACTCCTTCCTTCGGGGTGTGGGTCAGGACCTTCTCTGAAATGGGGGTCTTATGGCCTAGAGTCAAACAAGGCAGGTCAGATAATTTTTCTTTCTTTCTTTTTTTTTTAAATTTAAAAGAGATGAGGTCTCATTCTGTCACCCAGGTTAAAGTGCAGTGGCACGACTGTAGCTTACTGTAGCCCCAACCTCCTGGGCTCAAGCAATCCTCCCACCTCAGCCTCCTAAGTACCTGGGATTGCAGGTGCATACTACCATGCCCAGTTGATTTATTTTATTTGTAGAGATGGGGCCTTGCTATGTTGGCCAGGTTGGTTTCGAACTCCTGGTTTCAAGCAAACCTCCTGTCTCGGCTTCCCAAAGTGCTGGGATCACAAGGGTGAGCCACTGCACCCAGCCAGACAATTTCTTTATGGCCAAGTTTTACCCAGAAAGGCAGAGGAAAAATTAGAGTAATATTTTTAGGTTCCATGGCTAGCTTTGGAGAAAGGGGGTTCTGGTTTCTATGACCTGCCTTGGGGAAGAGGAATTCTAGCTTCTATGTCTGGCCTTGGGGGGAGAATGAGACTGAGATACAAGAGGGCAGATAAAGGTCAAAGGAAAACTTCTGCTTCTGAGGCTGCTGCAGAGACCTTCATTTTGGGATATTGCTTTCTGAGCCCCAACACCTTCTCTCCAATTAGTGCACAGGTAGTTCGAGCTTCTTCCACAACAGGAAGATGGGAAAAATGGAAGGGAGAGCTCAGTGGACAGTGGACACAACAGTGGTCCAGGGGACCAGGAGTCACAGTCATCCCGACAGGGTACTGATATCGGCCGGCTTGAAGATACTGAGTTAGTAGAAAGATGCTAGCACAGACTTAAAGAAGTAACTGCAAATATTTAAAGCTTAATTCCTTTTTTTTTTTCGAGACGGAGTCTCGCTCTGTTGCCCAGGCTGGAGTGCAGTGGCATGATCTTGGCTCACTGCAACCTCTGTCTCCCAGGTCTAAGCAATTCTCCTGTCTTAGCCTCCCGAGTAGCTGAGACTATTGGTATGCACCACCACATCCGGCTAATTTTTGTATTTTTAGTAGAGATGGGGTTTCACAGAGTTGGCCAGGCTGGTCTCCAACTCCTGACCCCAGGTGATCCGCCCACTTCAGCCTCCCAAAGTGCTGGGATTACAGGTGTGAGACACTGCGCCTGGCCTAAAGCTTAATTCTTAATGCATAGTATGTAATCATACCTAGATGTTTGCGTTTCTTTAAAGTTCTGCCTTTGCAATCAACCTGACGCAGGTCTGAGTCTCAGCTTTCCACCAATCTGTGGATAACATTAATACGAAACGAGCCTCTCTGAAGTTCTGTCTCCTCATGGGTAACAAGGAGATCATAATAGGATTTACTTATTGGGTGTGGCTGTGAGAATCAAAAGAACAACATACGTAAAATGCACAGCACAGTGCCTGAAATGTAAGTGCACAACGAATGGAAAAACCATCCATCTTTTGGTCTTCCCTTGTGTATAGTCTTTATCTTATAAATACACAACAGTGAATGAAACTAGAGACGGTGCCTGTTTGAAATGGGGGTCTTATGACCTACAGTCTTTGGGATTGACTATTGTAATCGAGTTGTTTCCTTGTATTTTAAAAAGACACAGCTGAGTAAAAAGTCAGATGAACGCTTACATGAAAAAGCCCTTGAGGGGAGTTATCAGGCCAGAACATGAGGTCACACCTCTGTGCACCCGGACTTGGCAGATAAGTGCCCTGGAGGTGTGGCTTGACACAGTAACATGGCCAGTTTTTCAACTCAGTTGGGATTTCTGTTTAAAACTGTGACTGCAGGCAAAGTACACAGAAGTAAATAAGCCTTGTCCCCCATAGCACGTGCCCTTGAAACTTAAAAGTGAGGAACAACGAGAGATGTCACAGGTGGCAGATAACATTCTTGAGCTTTTAAAAAGAATTCTATTATCATCCTCTCCAATGACTATTTAATGTGATACATAATTTAGCAGTATGTATTGAAAGTTATAGAGAACTATACTTTTTTATTTTTAAAGAAGGGATAGAGAAGTTACAGTTACAAAAGTCTGCACAGAGGGTCACCCAGAAAATAGGAGTTGCCAGGTTACTACACGACCTTGGGTGATTTTCTTCATTATGCTGGGATTCGACTTCCCCATGTGGAAAATGAGAGTATTAGCTGAGCTCAGTGGTTTTCTTTCTTTCTTTTTTTTTTCTACTTTTTTTTTTTTTTTTTTTGGACAGTCTCGCTTTGTTGCCCAGGCTGGAGTGCCCCTGGCGCCATCTCGGCTCACTGCAACCTCCGCCTCCTGGGTTCAAGCGATTCTCCTGCCTCAGGCTCCTGAGTAGCTGGAATTACAGGCTCATAACACCACATCTGGCCATTTTTTTGTATTTTTAGTAGAGATGGGGTTTTGCCATGTTAACCAGGCTGGTCTCGAACTCCTGGCCTCAAGTGATCCACATGCCTCAGCCTCCCAAAGTGCTGGGATTACAGGTTTGAGCCACCGCACCCGGCCACTCAGTGGTTTTCGAATTCCTCCTGGTCCTGGCACCCTTTCTTTGGATGAATGCTTGCCTGGATGCATAAGGTAGAGCATCCAGGGCCCCATAAGCTCATGACCCCACTCAATCTCAAACTTGTAGTTCCTAAAGAGCTGTGTGGAACCACCAGCTCAGAGACTGTAACCTTCTCTAACTCTATGAGCCTTCGTCATATATGCTTATGGTTTATCCTTCACACCCCAGGCCATACAATTAAAATTCACTGCTGCCTTCTAACAGCAGCAGGCAAAGAGCTCAAAATCCGATTTTGGAGCTGAAAATTCAGTCTAGATAGCTGAATCTGCATAACTCAATCTAGGAGGCTGGGCTTGGTGGCTCTCGCCTATAATCCCAGCACTTTGGGAGGCCAAGGCAGGTGGATCAACTGGGGTCAGGGGTTTGAGACCAGCCTGGCCAACATGGCAAAACTTTGCCTCTATTAAAAATACAAAAATTAGCTGGGTGTGGTGGCAGGCTCCTGTAGTCCTGGCTACTCAGGAGGCTGAGGCAGGAGAATCCCTTGAAACTGAGAGGCGGAGGTTGCAGTGAGCCGAGATCTCACCACTGCACTCCAGCCTGGGTGACGGAGAGAGACTCTGTCTCAAAAAAAACCAAAAACAACAACAACAAAAAACCCCACATCTAGGAAGAGGCAACAAAAGCAGAGAAGCACTGCCACACAGAACACCCAAACTTTCCAAATAAAGCCCATCCAGTTAGTATCTGCTAAAATGTACCCCACTGTGTCCTCAGTTATTTCTCAGGGAATTGGCTCAATAACCATTGTTCCCTTATTTCCTTTCCTCTCCGAATCTTAGGTCCAGTCTAGTGACTGGGTATTAGCCACTAGGTTGGATGTCACTTAATGCACCTATAAAATGTCTTTCGCATTATATATATATCTAAAATACACCCTGACTCCTATTTTAAAACTATAACCACAACACATCAGGAATTCAACAACCAGTATATAAATTTTATTTTGAGTTTTTTTTATCTAAGAGCTTATAATTCATTCCTTTTGGAAATAAAATTTTATAGAATTACAAAGAAATATGAATTATAGAGAGGAAGACAACAAACTTTTTTTTACTCTTAAAGATTAAATTCCTTGGATGAAATGCCTAAATACATAAGTTATAAAATGAGCTTTGAAGACTGGGATGTTGACAGATTCCCAGAATAAGACTAAAGGTGCATTAAATCACTATTTACTTTAAACTTATAGCTGCCTGCCAGCTATGGCCTTTAATCATCAAAGACTTATTGTGTTTAACATTCAATTTGCTGTATACATGCAACCAATTTCCCCGACACTGCTCTTAGGCAGAAGTTCAAGTTTGAGGAAAGGGCTGATATTTCCTACATCTGTATTGTTAATGTCTAAAAACGACTTCAGAGAAACTCCTTGTCCTATTTTAGAAAGTACCTTGGATGCTCTCCAGGACAAAGGTTCCAGAGGGCGCAGGTGAGATATGCCACATGAGCTACCCAGAGTTTATCAAGCTCCAGCAGTACACACTGGGCCTTCGGGTGACCTTTGTGATCTTGCTTTTGAGAGGTTTAACCAAGATCATGTTTCTTAACTCAGCTCTTCCATTCTGCATACCCTATGCTTCCCTTGAGTCAATCAGCAAAGGAGAAAGAAAACAAGTATCTAACAGGCAGCGTGTTCAAGTCCAGCAACAAGTCTGTACCTGGGACTAATTAATGGATTCAATTCAGCCATCTCTGGAGTGGACTGGAGTTGACCAGGGAGGAGGGGGCACATTCCAAAGAGGGGAACAATGCAGCTAAGACATTAACAGTTGGCTCAGCCTAAAAGCAAGCCCGACAGGACTGGCAGGCCTGTGTTAATGTGCAGTTGGACAGCAGCAGGGGCCTCTATTCAGCTCGTGTGCACCTGTACAGCCGTGCCAGTTGCTGAAATATTGCAATACTGCTGTATGGTTGTTAAATATTTTGAACAAATATCCCAGGCAGCAGATTACACAGAGTCCCGAAAACAAGGCAGAGGAACTTTTTGATTGGAGCTGGCAGGAAAGAAGTAGTGTAAGATTGGCCAGGTGTGGTAGCTCACGCCTGTAGTCCCAACACTTCGGGAGGCCAAGGTGGATGGACGACTTGAGGTCAGGAGTTCAAGACCAGCCTGGCCAACATAGTGAAACCCTATCTCTACTAAAAATACAAAACATAGCTGGGCATGGTGGTGGGTGCCTGTAATCCCAGCTACTCTGGAGGCTGAGGCAGGAGAATCGCTTGAACCCAGGAGGCGGAGGTTACAGTGAGCCAAGATTGCACCACTGTACTCCAGCCTGGACAACAGAGCGAGACTCAGTCTAAAAACAGAAGTAGTGTAATATGACATCTCAAAGGGGCCTAAACAGAAGAATGTTATGGAAAAGGTGTTCCAGGAACACTCTATATTTTTCTTTCTTTAGAAAGAGGGTCTCACTCTGTGCCCCAGGCTAGAGTGCAGTGGTACGATCATAGCTCACTGTAGCCTCGAACTCCTGGGCTCAAGTAATCCTTCCACCTTTACCTCCCAAAGTGCTGGGATTATAGGCATAAGCCTCTGCACCTGCCCTCAGGAAGACCTGTTTGGCAGCAGCAGGTCTTCTGCCATATCTCACTAGGAAGGGCTGAGGGGAGGATTTCATAATCCCGCACCCCTCTTAAGTGAAAAGTTGTTAATTTTACCGGCATTTCATGAGGAGTGGCTGGGTGGGAATTTCAGGCCAGATGGACTCTGTCTTTATTAGATATATATAGCCTCGTTTTACCCATTTTTGCATACTCAGACTGGAATGACTAAGGCTTTTGAGGTTTTTCTAACACTCTCAGATTCTTATCAACCCAACAGTTTTCTGGAAAGTGCTCTTAAGTCTCATGTCCTTGCTACTAATTCGCTCCTCCAGGGCATGAACAGTGATGCGGCAGTTGGGCACATAGCATAAGGACAGAGAAGCGTCCATCCAGTTTGGCTCCTCCTAGGGACGATCACTGGCATCTGAGTAAGGGCAGGCTTAGACCAGAGGGGAATGGAGGTAGAGGCCACGTGCCTGGGAATGAGGAACAATCCTGAGATGAAGAAGTGAGAAGGAGGAAGGCAGGCAGCCCCTTCGAAACGCCTGGCTGGGAAAAGCGGGGCAGGGATAGGCCCAGAGTCAGAGGCAGCTGCAAGGTGAAATGGGGAACCCTGTACCCAGGTTAAGCTTAAGCTGGGCCCATGTTCTTGTAACTGGGTTTTGCAGTGGTCCTTGTTGCATCCTAAATCTAAGGTCACCCTTCCTTGGCCTACTACTCTTCCAGGGGTTAGAACTGTGACGCTGACTCCAGCCTGGAAGCTGGGACCTTGCTACCCACTGAGAAGCCACCTGCACACTGCCTGCCACCTGCCTGGATTTCTGGGTATTCTCTCCAGCGTGCCTGTTGCTGGGCTGTGCTGTGCCACCAGAAGACTACACCACTCCTCCATTGTGAACCCCAATGCCTTGCCAACTGTGTGTCTGGATTTTGACTGAAGAGTTTGACAACAGATGATATGACTGAACTCTTACGGTCAAGCCAGGTGCAGTGGCTCGCACCTGTAATTCAGCACTTTGGGAGGCTGAGGTGGGCAGATCATTTGAGGCCAGGAGTTTGAGACCAGCCTGGCCAACATGGCAAAATTTTGTCTCCACTAAAAATACAAAAATTAGCTGGGCATAGTAGTGCACACCTGTAATCCCAGCTACTAGGGAGGCTAAGGCATGAGTATCGCTTGAGCCTGGGAAGCAGAGGTTGCAGTGAGCTGAGATTGCACCACTGTACTCCAGCCTGGGTGACAGAGCAAGACTCTGTCTCAAAACAAACAAACAAACAAACAAACAAAAAAACCATACATTGTAAAAACTATACCAAGTTAATGAATCCTAATGATCAAAGCTTGGCTCTATTTCACCCAGTAGCTGGGGAAGCCAGGTCCCAAGTTTACCCTTAGACCCCCATTCAGCTGTAAGCAACCTGCCACACTCTGCCAGTTCTTGAGATAGTCAACTCTATTTTGAGCCGAGCACAAGCTACATGAAGGTAGCCAACAGTGTGTGCCTCACTGAGTAAATATCAGGATGGGCAGAGACCAATGCTGAGTCACCCTGAATGACCCTCCAGCTGGAAACCTTGGCTATATTTACCTATCCGTGGAAGATCAACTTCCTTACGACACATAACAGCAAGTAAGCAAACCAAGAACATCAGACTGGCTTGGGAACTGGAGGTGTTAAGAATCCGAGTGAGAATGGTGGCCAGCAGTACCCCAGTAGAGATTAGTGTAAAGGTGGGCATGTCTCTGAGCAAGCAATAAATCCAGAGTTATCAGAATTAGATTAAAATGTCGGCAAGAGCCTGCTGAAGGGCCATGGGGAGAGAACCCGTAACTACAGCTACCTATGAACAAGAGGCATGGCTGGGAGGCCGAGGTGGGCGGAT
This sequence comes from Theropithecus gelada, assembly GCF_003255815.1. Classification (NCBI taxonomy): domain Eukaryota; kingdom Metazoa; phylum Chordata; class Mammalia; order Primates; family Cercopithecidae; genus Theropithecus; species Theropithecus gelada. The sequence continues at coordinate 77,095,194 of NC_037678.1, read as the reverse complement.
CACGAGGTCAGGAGATCGAGACCATCCTGGCTAACATACAAAAATACAAAAAACTAGCCGGGCGTGGTGGCGGGCACCTGTAGTCCCAGCTACTTGGGAGGCTGAGGCAGGAGGATGGCATGAATCCGGGAGGTGGAGCTTGCAGTGAGCTGAGATTGTACCACTGCACTCCAGCCTGGGGGACAGAGCAAGACTCTGCCTCAAAAAGAAAAAAAAAAGGGAATCCTCCTGCCTCAGCCTCATAACATGCCAGACAACAGGTGTGAGTCACACCGCTCACAGCCCTGGTCCTTTTTAAAAACAAACCTAGTGGTTATTGTGACATAACATATAAAAGTACTATAGAATGACAAAGTACACAGCAAAACAAAAATTGTTTTAAAATGTTTCAATAAAATAGTATCAAAAAGTTAATATTTCTCTGTAAAACTCCCTCCAACTCTCCAAAATGTTTGTTCTAGCAAGCTAACAAAACTAGCCTAAATTTATTTGCAGCAGTTCCTTTTCTCAGTGGTATCATCCTCTTGGTCACTTCCCAGGTTAGAAAAAGCTTTCTTTTTTTCCAATAAAATGTGATTTTAGCTGGGTATGGTGGCTCATGCCCGTAATACCAACACTGAGAGGTTGAGGCGGGAGGATCACTTGAGGCCCAGGAGTTCAAGACCAGCCTGGGCAACATAGTCAGACCCCATCTCTAAACAAAAAAACAAAAAAATTGTTTTTAAATTACTTAGGCAGGATAATGCATACCTATAGTCTTAACTACTTCAGACGCTGAGAAGGCAAGATTGCTTGAGCCCACAATACTGCACTTCAGCCTGGGCAACAAAGCAAGATCATACCTTGAAAAAGAAAAAAAAAAAATGAGTTGAAATATTTCCTTTGGATTCAGCCAGCTCTGTCATTTGCTAAGTGACACTAGGAAAGTGTCCTAACTTTTCCAAGTTTATTTCCTCACTTATAAAATGGGAATGATTTCCACTTCTCAGGTTTGTGATAAGAATTAAAAGTGGTGATGTTTAGGCCAGGCGTGGTGGCTCATGCCTGTAATCCCAGCACTTCGGGAGGCTGAGGCAGGTGGATCACTTGAGGTCAGGAGTTCAAGATCAGCCTGGCCAACATGGTGAAACCCCGTCTCCACTAAAAATATAAAAATTAGCCAGGCATGGTGGTGCACGCCTGTAATTCCAGCTACTTGGGAGGCTGAGGCAGGAGAATTGCTTGAACCAGGAGGTGGAGGTTGTAGTGAGCCGAGATCATGCCACTGCACTCCAGCCTGGGCGACAGAGTGAGACTCCATGTCGAAATGAAAAAAAAAAAAGTGATAATGTTTGTGAAATATTTAGCATGGAGCCTGACAATATAAAACCTGACAAGTAGTAAATGCTCAGTAAATGGGAGTGATCACTATTAATGTGCCCTAAAACACTGCAGTGTCGAGTATACAGAGAACAATAATCACATCCAGAGCCTTCCATGGGGTAGGATGAGTAAACCAATGTGTTTTTTTATGTTTATTTATTTATTATTATTATTATTTTTGAGATGGCATCTTGCTCTGTTGCCCAGGCTGGAATGCAATGGTGCTATCTTGGCTCACTACAACCTCTGCCTCCTGGGTTCAAGTGATTCTCCTGCCTCAGCCCTCTGAGTAGCTGGGATTATAGGCACCCACCACCACACCCAGCTAATTTTTGTAATTTTATTAGAGGCAGGGTTTCACCATGTTGGCCAGGCTGGTCTCGAACTCCTGACCTCAGGTGATCCATCTGCCTTGGCCTCCCAAAGTGCTGGGATTACAGGCATGAGCCACTGCACCCAGTCAACTATTATTGGTTTTCGAGACAGGGTCTCACTCTGTCGCCAGGCTTGAGTGCAGTGGTGCAATCTCAGCTCACTGCAACCTCCGCTTCCTGGGTTCAAGAAATTCTCATGTCTCAGCCTCCCTAGTAACTGGGATTACAGGCACATGCCAACATGCCCAGCTAATTTTTGTGGGGTTTGTTTGTTTGTTTATTGAGAAAAAGTCTCACTCTTGTCCCCCAGGCTGGAGTGCAATGGCGCGATCTTGGCTCACTGCAACCTCTGCCTCCTGGGTTCAAGCAATTCTCCTGCCTCAGCCCCCCGAGTAGCTGGGATTATAGGCACCTGCTACCATGCCCGGTTAATTTTTGTATTTGTGTTAGAGACGTGGTTTTACCATGTTGGCCAGGCTGGTCTAGAACTCCTGACCTCAGATGATCCACCCGCCTCGGCCTCCCAAAGTGCTGGGATTACAGGCGTGAGCCACTGTGCCTGGCCAGAGGTAATTAAGTTTTGAGGGTGGAAGCCTCATGATGGCATTAGTGCCCTTATAAGACACCTGAGAAAGAGGATCTCTCTCTAGGCCATGTGAGGAACACAGGAAGACGGTGGCTGTCTACAAATCAAGAACGGGGACAGCACCGGACACCAAATCTGCTGGCACCTTGACCTTAGACTTTCCAGCCTCTGGAGCTGTGAGAAGTCACCCAGTGTATGGTATTTGTGATAAAAGCCTGAGCTGGCTGGGCACAGTGGCTCATGCCTGTAATCCCAGAGCAGTGGCTCATGCCTGTAATCCCAGCACTCTGGGAGGCCACGGCAGGTAGATCACTTTGGGTCAGGAGTTCAAGACCAGCCTGGCCAACATGGTGAAACCCCAGCTCTACTAAAACCACAAAAATTAGCCAGGTGTGGTTGTGCTCACCTGTAATTCCAGCTACTTGGGAGGCTGAGGCAGGAGAATCACCTGAACTTGGGAGGCAGAGGTTGCAGTGAGCTGAGATCACGCCAATGTGCTCTAGCCTGGGTGACAGAGAGAGGCTCCATCTCAAAAAAAAAAAAAAAAAAAAAGCCTGAGCTGACCAGACAGTACTGCAGTGTGCTGAGCACCCCAGCTGATGAGGAATTGGATCTCATCCATCCACTCCGTGCCACACACTATGCCTCGTGCACTACATTGTACTACTTTATGACCTTATGGCCTTCCCAACAAGGAGGTGCTGTTATCATCTCCATTTTACAAATGAGGAGATAGGTACACAGAGGCTAAGTGGCTCGCCCAAAGTCAAACCAGGGGAAGAAGCAGAACCAGAATTCCAACCAGACTGTCTAATCCAGCACGACCGCCACTAATACCGTGTAAAATGGCTGTCTTAGCGTTTGAGTACCCCTTCTCATGTTTAGACATGGGTTCCCCAAACAACCTTTTTGGCATAGAATATCCATATTTTTAACAAAAACCCCCACATAAATATTTCAACATGCTCCTTATTTTCAGAGCTGTCAACCAAGTCCAATTAATAACAGTTGCTTTTCTACAGATTAGTCAACTAACAGGAAATAAAAAAATAAAAACCAAGTCCACACTGAATTCCCTAAGGGAATAGAGCCATTGCCTCGAAGTCTTTCAACGTGCTAACACTTCTAAAGTTCTGTTCAAACTGGGTATGGTGGCTCACTCCCATTATCCCAGCACTTTGGGAGGCCATGGTGGGAGGATCACTTGAGGCCAAGAGTTTGAGACTTGCCTGGGCAACAAAGCGAGACCCTGTCGCTACAAAAAATTTTTAAAAAATAAAAAAAAAAAAAAAAAAAAAAAAAAAAGCCAGGTATGGTGATGTGAGCCTGTAATCCCAACTACTTGAGAGGCTGAGGCAGGAGGATAGCTTCAGCTCAGGAGTTCAAGGCTGCAGTGAGCTGTGATGGTGCCACAGTACTCCAGCCTAGGCACAGAGCAAGATCCTGTCTCTAAATAAATAAATAAATAAATACACAAACAAAGTTCTGTTCAACTGCCTCCATTCACTCATTCTAAGAAATGCTGTTGCTACCCAGGGATGATGAAAAAATCCGTTTTAGGGACGGAAAGTCATGTAGAGGCAGCAGGATGGCAGGGAAAAAAGGGAAGGTCAAAGGAACTAAGATGTTAAGTCTAGAAAGGAAAAGGATAAAGAATTATCTAATTCTTGGTCAGTGATATGGTTTGATTTGTGTCCCTGCCCAAATGTCATGTGGAATTGTCATCCCCAGTGTTGGAGGTGGGGCCTGGTGGGAGGTGATTGGTTCATGGGGCAGTTCCTCCTAAATGATTTATAGCACCATCCCCTTGGTGCTGGGTTCTCATGAGATCTGGTTGTTTAAAAGTGTGTAGCACCTTCCCCCGCTTTCTTCCTCCTGCTCCAGCCATGTGAAGTGCCAGCTTCCCCTTCACCTTCCACCCTGATGGATGCCCAGTAGGTGCTGCTATGCTTCCTGTATAGCCTGCAGAACTGTGAGCCAATTAAACCTCTTTTCTCTATAAATTACCCAGTCTCAGGTATCTCTTTATAGCAGTGTGAGAACAAACTAACACAGTCAGGTACTAAATTAAACAGGAGACTTACTGATCCTGATTACTCTATGTCCTGAAAATCAGAAGAGAATCCCAAAGGAGTTTAAACATATTTCTCCATAGAATTATTGAAGGCAATGACAGTTACACATCCTACCTATAGTCATCACTGAATTCATCATCATTAAAGCCTACATTTCCTTAGTACCCACAATGAGTTCTTTCTAAAAATATATATTTGGATTTTGTTGTTGTTGTTTGTTTTTTGTTTTGAGACAGGGTTTCGCTCTTTCGCCTAGACTGGAGTGAAGCGGCGCGATCTCGGCTCACTGCAACCTCCACCTCCTGGGTTCAAGTGATTCTCCTGCTTCAGCCTCCTGAGTAGCTGGGATTACAGGCGCCCACCACTACACCTGGCTAATTTTTGTATTTTCAGTAGAGACAGGGTTTCGCCATGTTGGCCAAGGTGGTCTTGAACTCCTGACCTTAGGTGAGCCACCCATCTAGGCTTCCAAAGTATTAGGATTACAGGCATGAGCCACCATGCCTGGCCATATGGATTTCTTAATATTAACGACAACAACATCGACTGAGCACCCATCGATGGCAGAAAAACCATGCTAAGTACCTTGCAGGTTTACCTTAAGTTAAACCTGACTGGGTGGAGCAAGCATTCTGATCGCCATGTTGTAGACGACGCTGGAGCTCAGAGGGGTTAAGGAGCACGCCCCAAGTCACACAGCCAGTAAGTGGCAGGGCTGAATTTCAAATCCAGGTCTGTGTGATAAACCCAGGGGATTAACCAAAACTAACAAGAAATAAATGAAAAAATAAATAAATCCAGGTCTGTGGACCTCCAGACTCAGATCAGGTAATTAATATGAAAGAGAGGGCTTTACAGTTACTAAAGACAGTCACTACCTACGTCAGGGAATTAGCATTAGCTTAAATAATAGATGTTTCGGCAATCTAGTCAGGAAACCTTGTAGAAAGGTTGTTACTTAAATCCAGAGTATACTTCATACAAGGAATGCTAAAGTCTCTATTTTTACTACTCATCACATATAACAGGCCCACATTGCTATTTTCTGAGTTTTTTTTTTTTTTTTTGAGACGGAGTCTTGCTCTGTCGCCCAGGCTGGAGTGCAGTGGCCGGATCTCAGCTCACTGCAAGCTCCGCCTCCCAGGTTCACGCCATTCTCCTGCCTCAGCTTCCCGTGTAGCTGGGACTACAGGCGCCCGCCACCTTATTTTCTGAGTTTTAAAAGAACAAAACAAAAAAAAAAAACAATTCCACTCTCTGTTGAACCAAATATTCCCCTGCTTCTGAACTCATTTTGAGGGAGATTAGAAAGGGACCTGAGATTAACAGCAACAATAACAAAAAGACTCCAGGAAACAGCTCCTTGTCATTGCTGTGCCAGGGAAGCTGTCCTTTGAAGTTCCTCCTGACAGCTTTGCTTAGGTAAGATGTTTTTCTGCCTAAGACAATGAAGCCTTCTCAGAGAACTGCTATTGGAAGAGAGAGAAACAAACTATCACACACCCGTACAGCTGCTGGTTGTTTTTAAGTTAGTTTGTTTTAAACTCTGCTTATTACCTGGATCCACATCAGAAGAACAAGGAAGAGAATGGAATTCCAAAGAACTGAAAGCCTCGCTGTTGGCTTCTTGGCTGGGTCTCTGCAGGACATAATCTCTTACGTCACACACTGATGGCAGGTCCAAAGCACTGCTCTCCTCTGACAAGCTGCCTGAAGTGGCGTCCCTGGCTGCCATAGTCCTGCCATGGAAAAAATAAAACAATTCAATAAAAAACGCACCACATAGCAGGATCCTTCACTGGAGACAGAGCTTGAAGAATTTTATTTGTTTTCCTTATTTTTATTTTTATTTTTGTAGAGATCAGGTCTCACTAAGTTGCCCAGGCTGGTCTTGAACTCCTAGGCTTAAGCAATCCTCCCACCTCACCTCCCAAAGTGATGGGATTATGGGTGTGAGCCACAATACCCACCCAAAAAATTTTAAAGGTCAAACAACAGTGAAATCGGAATGATTTACAGTAGTCCCCCCTCATGTGTGATTTTGCTCTCTGCAGTTTCAGTTAATCTCACTCAACCATGGTTCAAAAATATTACATGGAAAACTCCAGAAACAAACAATTGATAAGTTTCCAATTGTGCACCATTCTGAGTATTGTGATGAAATCGCGTGCTGTCCTACTCTGTCCCACCTGGGACATTAATTACCCCTCCGTCCAGCGTATCTGAACTATACATGCTACCTGCCCCTTAGTCATTCAGCAGCCTTCTCAGTTATGAGATTGACGGTTGTGGTATCACAGTGCTTGTGTTCAAGTAACTCTTATTTTACTTATTAATGGCCCCAAAACACAAGAGTAGTGATGCCGGCAAGTCAGATATGCCAAAGATAGGCTACAAAGTACTTTCTTTAGGCAAAAAGGTAAAGTTGACTGGGCGCACTGACTCACACCTGTAATCCCAGCACTTTGGGAGGCTGAGGCGGGTGGATCACCTGAGGTCAGGAGTTCAAGACTAGCCTAGCCAACATGGTGAAACCCGTCTCTACTAAAAATACAAAAATTAGCCAGGCGTGGTGGTGGGCACCTGTAATCCCAGCTACTTGGGAGTCAGAGGCAAGAGAATTCCTTGAACCTGTGAAGTGAAGGTTGCAGTGAGCCGAGACCATGCCATTGCACTCCAGCCTGGGCAAACTCCACCTCAAAAAAAAAAAAAAAAAAGGTAAAAGTTCTCAACTCAATAAGGAAAGAAAAGAATCATATGCCTAGGTTACTAAGATCTACTGTAACAAGGAATCTTCTATCCATGAAATTGTGAAGAAGGAAAAAAAAAAAAATTCATGTCAGTCTTGATGACACACCTCAAACCGCAAAAGTTACAGCCACATGAAGGTTGCAGTGAGCCGAGATCGCACCACTGCACACCAGCCTGGGATACAGAGCAAGACTCTGTCTCAAAAAAAAAAAAAAAAAAAAAAGTTATGGAGTTACGACCACAGTACATAAGTGCTTAGTTAAGATGGAAAAGGCATTACATTTGTGGGTAGAAGACATGAACAGAAAGGTGTTCTGACAGCAATGTGTTGTACCAGAAAGCACGGAGCCTACACAAAGACATCAGCAAGGATCCACTGAAACAAGTGACACCAAAAGCCATTTACTGCAAGCAAGGGACAGTTATACAGATTCAAGAATAGGTTTGGACCGAAAAGCATAAAAACTACTAAAGAGGTTGCATTTGCCAGTGAAGAAGCTGCTGCCACATTTTCGGCAGACTTGAAGAAGTAGATTAAGGAGAAAAGATATCATACACAGCAAGTCTTCAATTGCAATAAGACCGGCCTCTTCTGGAAGAAGATGACCAACAGAACCTAAATTCATAAAAGTGCAAAGGAAGCACCAGGGCATAAAGCATGGAAAGACAGATTAACTCTCGTACTGTGTGGCAACGCTGCAGGGCATATGATAAAGCCAAGCATGGTGTACAGAGCAAAGAACCCATGTGCCCTCAAAAGCAAAACCAAAACTTATTTATGCTTGTGTTCTGGCCATATAATCAGAAAGTATGGGTGACAGCTGTCTTGTTTACAGAATGGTTCCACCAATGCATCAATGGTTCCCAGAAGTGAAAAAATATTTGAAAGAGGAAGGGTTGGAATTTAAGGACCTATTAATAATAGATAATGTACCCAGCCATCCTGAATCTGTTTGCCATGAACATGAAAATGCTGAGGTTGTATTTTTATCTGCAAATACAACCTTTTTCTTCAGCCGCTTGACTAGGACATCATTCATTTTCCCAAGGCCACATACATCTGCCTGGTATTTGATCACATTCAAACAGCAATTGATGCAGATCGTAAACTGGAAATAATGTAGTGCTGGAAATCATTCACTACTGCTGATGCAATAGCACTCATCAAAGTTGCAATGGATGAATTAAACCACAAACTAAATGCCTGCTGGAAGGACTGATGGAGAAGAAGTTGTGAATGATTTTAAAGCCTTCCCTGAAATTGATAGGTTGGGAAAATCATCCATGCAACAAGACAAGTTGATGGAGAAGGATTTGCTGATATGCTTGATGAAGTAGAAGATCTCAATGCTTGGGGATCCTTGATAGTGTTTTCTGCTGAAAACTTTTGGAAGAACGTTGTAATCAGAGGTTGTTGCCTTTCCTTGTAACTCATAAAAGTGTCCATGATACATTAAAAATGTGGTGAGCATAGCTGCCTTCCAAGCAGTTGATCTGGGTTTGATTTCCAGCCAACGTGCCCACATGCATACATACACACGATACATTAAATGTAAAAAGGTTCTAAAACATTAAGGAGGGTTTGGTCCAGATTATATAAAATAAAATGCCATGTGTAGGATGTGTGTGTGAGAAATACTGTTAGATAAAGCTAGGAGGAAAAATGTCTAGAAGGGCATATCCAGTGAATTAATTTCACTAGTTATCTGGGTAATATGATTACAGGTGATTTGCATTTTCCTCTATGGGTCACTCAAACATGCAGTCAGTCAATTATTTAATATGATGGGCCTGGTGTCAGGCACTGGGAACACAAAGTCTGTGAATGTCACAGACGCTTCCCTCCTAGTTTGGAGTGATCCAAACACAGACACGTATCTTGTTAACACAGTGAGTCAAGACAGAAGAGCCCAGAAGGGGCAGGAGGTTTTCTGGAAGAGGCTCTCCCCAAGCGTGGGGCAGGCCAGCCATGGCCAGAGGAAAGTGTGAACTCAGGAAGAACCAGCTCGGACAAGCACAGTGCCACAGGGTATCAGGGGGTTTAAAGTGAGTGTCGAGAATTGGCTGGGGGTTGTGGCTCAAATGCTGTAATCCCAGCACTTTGGGAGGCCAAGGCAGGCGGATCACCTGAGGTCAGGAGTTTGAGACCAGTCTGGCCAACATGGTGAAACTCCGTCTCTACTAAAAATATAAAATTAGCTGGGCATGGTGGCATGCACCTGTAATCCCAGCTACTCGGGAGGTGGAGGCCCGAGAATCGCTTGAACCCAGGAGGCAGAGGTTGCAGTCAGCCGAGATCACACTACTGCACTCTAGCCTGGGTGAGAGAGTGAGACGCTGTCTCAAAAAAAAAAAAAAAAAAAAAAAGAATTGATCACTCAGTGAATAAATGGGAAAGGACAAACTCTGTGGTCTCAGCTGGATGGCTACAGAGCCCTTCTCCTCCTGTACCCAGCTCTGGGAAGGCCTGACTGCTATCAGCAACTTGGATACAAAGACTCTTTAGCTGAGCTCTGGAAGCCTCCAAGGTGGCTTAGTGGAGTCAGCATTTGGACATTTCACTAGGTGTTCCCTACCCCTCCATTACTCTCTGACTCAGAAGCTGCTGCCATCGATAACTCTTATGATAGCTGGCACCAGGTGTCATGAATGCCATGGGCCACCGTGTACATGCAGAGCAGTTATCAGGTCAGATTTGCAGATTTGGCAGCTGGGTAGCAGGTGAACTTGTCACACTTAGGCCTGGTGGCAGGCAATCTCATGAACAAGAATTCACTCACCTGCAGTGGTCCAGGTGGGACAAGAAGAGCACGTGAATGAGGTCAGGGCCCCATGGGTCAAGAATAGATTAAGAGATATTAAGAATAGATTTACACACTGAAATGAGAGCACAACTTAATAAGTGAATAAAGAGGCCGGGTGCAGTGGCTACCACTTTGGGAGGCGGAGGTAGGAGGATTGCTGCTCAAGAGTTTGAGACCAGCCTGGGCAACATAGCAAGACCTTGTATCTACTAAAAATTTTTAAAAAGTATGTAGCCAGGCAGAGTGGTGCATGCCTGTAGTCCTAGCTACTCAGGAGGCTGAGATGGGAAGATCGCTTGAGCCAGGCGGTCGGGGATACAGTAACGCGAGATTGTGCCACTGCACTCCAGCTTGGGCGATGGAGTGAGACCCTGTCTCAAAAAAAAAAAAAAAAAAGAAAAGAAAAGAAAAAGAAAAGAAAAGACAAAGTGAATGGAGAAATGTGTTAAAGAGGAGCTAAGAGTCAACAAGGAGTGACAGTTTCAGTGATCGGCTTTTTTATTAACTGGGTTAGAGGTGACAGGAAAAGACAGTTTTCAGAGGAGGCAATATCCAAATTATGGCATCCTATGCAGCTGTTAAAATGACAGTCAGAACTTCAAAGATCTCAAAAACGTATGTTTGAATGAAAGAAGTAATTTCAGGCTGGGCGTGGTGGCTCAAGCCTGTAATCCTAGTACTTTGGGAGGCAGAAGTGGCAGGACTGTTTGAGGCCAAGAGTTCAAGGCCAACCTGGTCAACATAGCCAGACCCCAACTCTATAAGAAGAGAAAAAATATAATTAATTTTAAAAAGAAGTAATTTAAGAATAACGTGAGCAGCGTAATCATAAGAGCAGTTCCCATTTACTGAATGCTTGTTAGAGGCCAGGCATTGTGCTAAGAGCTTCATCTGTCACAACCCTATGAGGCAGGTACTCCTATCAGTACCCTTATTAACAGTCAGACCCAGACACAGAGAGAAGTAAAGTCACTTGCCCAGGGAAACACATCTCAAAAGAAGCTAAGCTAGGATGAATGCAGCCAAAAGTCCTCCCAGCATCCTGTGTCTGCACAGCCCCAGTGCTGCAGCCTAAACTACCACGTGATTAGGCAAAGATAGGAGGTATATTAAAACAAATCAACAGTGAGACCTGGCAAGATCTTTTTGTTTGAGGACACCCAGTCACATGCTGTTGTGCACATTCACTCAGGCAGAGAGTGAGCCAAGCTATCAGCTGATTGCTCCTGAAAGGAATGGAGTGATCAAGGTTCCTAAAGAAGCAAGAACATCCTGTCTTTTCACAGGTTCTATATTAGCCAACCAAGCCTGAAGCTTCAGCAAACACCTCCGCACCAGGCAACTTTGTCTCCCCCTTCTCCCTTCATGTTACCTAACACTCTGCTCTGGAGGCTTCTGGAAGGGGAACAAACAGGTCAGTGAATGATGCTGGCATATCCTGCCTGCCTGCAAAGGTGCCTTGAAATCAACCATCAACTGAGAGTGGCAACAGTGATATGAAATGAATGGAATCCTTTTTGAAAACAAATAGCACATTGATGTGATACCTATATTTTCTTTGTTTTCAGAATCACTTAAATGCCAAATACATCACAAACTGGGAACTGGACCATAAAAAGAAGACATGTCGGCTGGGTGCAGTAGCTGACGTCTGTAATCCCAGCACTTTGGGACCCCGAGATGGATCACGGGGTGGATCACGTGAGGTCAGGAGTTTGAGACCAGCCTGGCCAACATATTGAGACCCTGTCTCCACTAAAAATAAAAATAAAAATAAAAAATTAGCTGGGTGTGGTGGTGCACGCCTGTAGTCCCAGCTACTTGGGAGGCTGAGGCAGGAGAATCACTTGAATCTGGGAGGCAGAAGTTGCATTGAGCCAAGATTGTGCCACTGCGCTCCAGCCTGTATGACAGAGCAAGACTCCATCTCAAAAAAAAAAAATGACCGGCCGGGCGCGGTGGCTCAAGCCTGTAATCCCAGCACTTTGGAAGGCCGAGGCAAGCAGATCACCTGAGGTCAGAAGTTTGAAACCAGCCTGGCCAACAAGGTGAAACTCTGTCTCTACTTTAAAAAAAAAAAAAAAAGGATTTGTGCATATAAAATACATTATTTGGGACTCAGTGAAGTTGCACAGAGGTGAAAAACCAGCAGTGGAGGCAGATTAAACCCTTCTTGTGGTGTGAACAATCTTGGGCCGGCAAGCAGAATGCAATGATTATCCTTTGTCCCAAAACTTTTGATAATGTGGTTCAACTTCCTTCTCTAGAAATGCTTATTTTCGTCTCTTAAGGGTGATTTAATTACATGGCCTGGCACGGTGGCTCACACCTGTAATCCCAGCACTTTGGGATGCCAAGGTGGGTGGATCACAAAGTCAGGAGTTTGAGACCACCCTGGCCAACATGGTGAAACCCCGTCTCTACTAAAATTACAAAAAAAATTAGCCAGGCGTGGTGAGGTGCGCATCTGTAGTCTCAGCTACTTTGGAGGCTCAGGCGAAAGAATCACTTGAACCCAGGAGGCAGCGGTTGCAGTGAGCCGAGATCGTGCCACTGCACTCCAGCTTGAGTAACAGAGTGAGACTCTGTCTCAAAAAATAAATAAATAAACAAATATGAAAAAAAGTTATTGAACTATGCAATCGAAATATTCTTTTTTTTTTTCTGGGCACAGTGGCTCACACCTGTAGTCCCAGCACTTTGGGAGGCCAAGTTGGGAGGATCGCTTGAGGCCAGGAGTTCAAGACCAGCCTGGGCAATATAGCAAGACCTTGTCTGTAAAAAAAATTAAAATAATAAATAAATAAATAAATAAATAAACATTCTTTTTCGATACTGGAGAGTCCAGGATGCCCTGGGTTGCAGGCACAAGAAATCTTTAAGTATAGTGCATAAAAACCTGTTTACCAGGAGGAAACAGCCATTCTTCTATTACTCTACAGATTCTCACAGACCTACAAATACAAGTCAATCAAGGTGCACACAGAAGAAGTGATTTAACTTCACTTATTTATCTTCCATTCAGCCACTTACCTCCAAATATTTTACACGAAAAGTTTCAGACATCCATAGAGCTACCCCCAGACTCTTACTATGATTTGCTTCATCACACAACTATCCATCTATCCAACTTTCTATCTACTCATCAATTCATCATATTTTTAAAACACGTATTTCCATTTATATCTTAATTAAAGCTCTGATGCCCAGGCTGGAGTGCAGTGGCATGATCAGAGCTGACTACAGCCTCAACCTCCTGGGCTCAAGTGATCCTCCCATCTCAGCTTCCTGAGTAGTTGGGACTGCAGGCATGAGACACCACATTTGGCTTTTTTTTTTTTTTTGAGACAAGGTCTCACTATATTGCCCAGGCTGGTCTTGAATTCCTGGACTCAGGCCAGCCATCTTCCCACTCTGGCTTCCCAAAGTGCTGGAATTACAGGCATGAGCCACCTTGCCTGGCCTTTACAATCTGCATTTTTGAACACTCACTCTGTTAGCTGAAGGAAGCATGAATTGGAGAACCATACTCATTTGTGGAGTTAAAGAGAATGGGTTTGAACCCCTGCTGTCACTTTTTAGCTGTGTCACCTTGGACAAGTCACTTAACCTGTTCTATAAATAGACAAGGAAATATATATACATATATATATTTTGAGACAGAGTCTTGTTCTGTCACCCAGGCTGGAGTGCAGTGGCACGATCTCGGCTTACTGCAACCTCTGCCTCCTGGGTTCAAGCAATTATCCTGCCTCACCCTCCTGAGTAGCTGGCATTACAGGTGCGTGCCACCATGCCCAGTCAATTTTTCTATTTTTTTTTAGTAAAGACGGGTTTCACCATGTTGGCCAAGCTGATCTTGAACGCCTGACCTCAAGTGATCCGCCCACCTTGGCCTCTCAAAGTGCTGGGATTGTGGGTGTGAGCCATTGCACCCCGCCAGTTTCCTTGTCTATAAAATGGCTTGATGATATAAACTAAAAAGTATCTGAGACAAGTCTCAATTAATTTAGAAGTTTATTTTGCTGAGGCTAAGGACATGCCCAGAAGAAATAAAGACAGAATCACAGAAACTGTCTGTGGTCTGTGCCCTTTCTCCAAAGATGAATTTGAGGGCTTCAATATTTAAAGGGGAAAAGTGGGCTAAGGGGAAAGAGGGAGGGTATGGTCATCCATGTGTCACAAGAGAAAAGGAGCAGGCAGGAGAATCGTTAATTACACAGTGGTCTCATGCTCAGTAAATGGACACTTTACAGAAGATAAGATGAACATACAGTAGCTACCCGTGGAGATATTTAACCTTTTAACTGTAGTATTCTGCTTAGGAACAAAAGGAAAGACAGCTTCTTGTATGACTCAGCTTTCAGCTTTTTTCCTCTGGCAGAGTGAACTGGAGTCCTGAGTTTTTATTTTCCTTTTACAATGATAATACTTATCTTACAGGCACATTTCTTTGTCTCTCTCTCTCTCTTTTTTTTTTTTTTTTTTTTTTTGAGATGGAGTGTCGCTCTTGTTGCCTAGGCTGGAGTGCAATGGTGCAACCTCTGCCTCCCAGGTTCAAGCGATTCTCCTGCGTCAACCTCCGGAGTAGCTGGGATTACAGGCACGCGCCACCACGCCTGGCTAATTCTGTGTTTTTAGTAGAGATGGGGTTTCTGCATGTTGGTCAGGCTGGTCTCAAACTCCCGACCTCAGGTGATCCACCCACCTCGGCCTTCCAAAGTGCTGGGATTATAGGAGTGAGCCACTGTGCCCAGCCACAGATACACTTCTTCGTGGCATGAGGTGCTATTCTTTTTTATTTTTATTTTTATTTTGAGATGGGGTCTCGCTCTGTCTCCAGGCTTGAGTACAGTGGCGCAATCTTGGCTCACTGCAACCTCTGCCTCCCGGGTTCAAGTGATTCCCTTGCCTCAGCCTCCCGAGTAGCTGGGACTACAGGTGCGCACTACCACGCCCAGCTAATTTTTTGTGTTTTAGTAGAGACAGGCTTTCACCATGTTAGCCAGGATGGTCTTGATCTCCTGACCTCGTGATCCACCCGCCTCGGCCTCCCAAAGTGCTGGGATTACAGATGTGAGCCACTGCACCCGGCCTGTGGTGCTATTTTTCTTTCTCTTTCACAGCCTGCTGCCTTCATATGGCAGGAAATGACAAGTGCCTCCCCCACAATAGCCAAGGGACTCAGCAAGTACCCAAAAAGTGTTCAGCAGGCACTGGTCCCCAAACCCTGCAGGCGAGAAAGCAAACATTTTTGTTATTAAATGTACCTGCTGGTGGCCGGGCGCGGTGGCTCAAGCCTGTAATCCCAGCACTTTGGGAGGCCGAGACGGGCGGATCACGAGGTCAGGAGATCGAGACCATCCTGGCTAACACGGTGAAACCCCGTCTCTACTAAAAATACAAAAACTTAGCCGGGCGTGGCGGCGGGCGCCTGTAGTCCCAGCTACTCGGGAGGCTGAGGCAGGAGAATGGCGTGAACCCGGGAGGCGGAGCTTGCAGTGAGCTGAGATCCGGCCACTGCACTCCAGCCTGGGTGACAGAGCGAGACTCCGTCTCAAAAAAAAAAAAAAATAAATAAATAAATAAATAAATAAATGTACCTGCTGGTTTGCTCACTTTATTTCTGCCATCGGCCAAATGTTCACCCCTCTACATCATTACCCACTCCGACAATATGGCTGGACTCCTAGATCCAGTGGGCCTGTGGGGTTAATTTGGGCTAGGGTGAGTTTAGAAGTGACTTAGGAATCAGTTTGCTATTTATTTATTTCTAATTCCCTTCCTTTAAATGCATGTTGTGAAAAATCTAAAGAGAGAAGGTATTTCTAAACCAAAACTGGTGTCAATAAATAAAAGTTGGTTGTTTTTTTTTTTTTTTTCTGAGACAGAGTCTCACTGTCACTCAGGCTGTGGTGTGATCTCGGCTCACTGCAACCTCTGCCTCCCAGGTTCAAGCAATTCTCTTGCCTCAGCCTCCCGAGTAGCTGGGATTACAGGTGCCCACCACCACACCCAGCTAAATTTTGTATTTTTAGTAGAGATGAGGTTTCACCATGTTGGTCAGTCTGGTCTTGAACTCCTGACCTCAGGTGATCCACCCACCTCAGCCTCCCAAAGTGCTAGGATTACAGGTGTGAGCCACCGTAATTTTTAGTGAAAAAAAAAAAAAATACTTACCTTCTAGAGTTATCATAAGAATTATAAGAAATTAATACATGAGGCCAGGCACAGTGGCTCATGCCTGTAATTTCAGCACTTTGGTAGGCCAAGGCGGGCGGATCACTTGAGGTCCGTAGTTCAAGACAAGCCTGGCCAACATGGTGAAACCCCATCTCTACTAAAAATACAAAAATTAGCCGGTAGCGGTGGCGTGCACCTGTAATCCCAGCTACTCGGGTGGCTGAGGCAGGAGAATCACTTGAACCTGGGAAGCGGAGGTTGCAGTGAGCCGATATCACACCACTGCACTCCAGCCTGGGTGACAAAGCGAGACTCCATCTCACAACAAACAAAAAAAAAAGAAATTAATACATGAAAAATATTTAGTACAGTATCTGTGGCTCACTAATGGCTAGCTCAGATAAGTAAAATAGTAATCATTAAGAAACAAAGTATAGGCTCCTATCTTCTCAGCCTGCCTCTAGTTCACTTGCTCCTCTGTTTCCCATCCAGTGGCCACTTTGCTTCTTTCATCCTTTTTTATTTTTATTTTTTTTTAAATTTTACTTTAAGTCCTGGGATACATGTGCAGAAGGTGCAGGTTTGTTACATAGGTATACACGTGCCATGGTGGTTTACTACACCTATCAACCCGTCATCTAGGTTTTAAGCCCTGTATGCATTAGATATTTGTCTTAATGCTCTCTTTCCCCTTGACCCCAACCCCGAACAGGCCCCCATGTGTGTTGTTCCCCTCCCTGTGTCCATGTGTTCTCATTGTTCAACTCCCACTTATGAGTGAGAACATGTGGTGTATGGTTTTCTGTTCTGTGTTAGTTTGTTGAGAATGATGGCTTCCAGCTTCATCCATGTCCCTGCAAAGGACATGAACTCATTCTTTTTTATGGCTGCAGCTTCTTTCATCCTTATCTAGTATGTTCTATGATCCAAAATCTTGTTAGTGTCCTAAACTTCCCTCCCCTTCCCCATTTTGTCTTTTCATCACACCCCTTTGGCAAAACCCCAGCCTAGACAAACTCAACCACCTCCCCACTCTCCATGTGAGTCACCAAACAGGGCAGATTGGCTGTGCTCTAGATGATGAGTGGCAACCTGAAACAGGCTGTCTCACTAAATGAATACTAAAATCCTTATCTCATAACTGTCTCTTCTCTTCTCCTTGACCACTTCATGTTTTCTCCACTCTTCTTCAATGCAGACCCTCCTCCAACACTCACATATCTTCCTCCTCTTTTTCATAATCACTTTGGTGGTTGTTTTTGTTTTTGTTTTTGCACCCAGGCTGGAGTGCAGTGGCACA
The DNA here is from genome assembly GCF_003255815.1 of Theropithecus gelada. NCBI lineage: Eukaryota > Metazoa > Chordata > Mammalia > Primates > Cercopithecidae > Theropithecus > Theropithecus gelada. Next base: position 77,077,759 of record NC_037678.1, on the reverse strand, counting down.
ATCTCAGCTCACTACAACCTCCTCCTCCCAGGCTCAAGCAATTCTCCTGCCTCAGCCTCCCAGGTAGCTGGGACTACAGGTGCATGCCACCATGCCCGGCTAATTTTTGTATTTTTAGTAGAGATGGGGTTTTGCCATGTTGGTCAGGCTGGTCTTGAACTCCTGACCTTAGGTGATCCACCTGTCTCGGCCTCTCAAAGTGTTGGGATTACAGGTGTGAGCCACCGAGCCGGGCCTCATCTTGGTTCTTAATTCACACACAAAAAAGCCAGCAGAGAGGAACTTCCTAACCTCCCCTACCAAACATAACAAAGGCTCCCACACCTGCACTCCACTTCACCTCTCCTTGCAACTGCAGAGCTGACCCTCCCCTAGCAAAAGCCCTCTCACACACACACCCCTGGGTTTTACATCCCACTCTCTGGACCTTTCCAGAAGCCTTCAGCAACAACAATCCTTTCTCTCTTTTCTGTTCGACTAGACCTTTCACTTAAACCCTTCTACATACCCAAATCTCCCCCATTTTCAACAAAAAAGAGGACGTTCATTGGAAATGCCACTGAAATATTTAAAGATAAGGAGACATGATATCTGCAATATACTGTCAAATATAGATGTACATGTATGTGTGTGTGTATATAAAAATACAGAGACAGAGAATGATAAAGTAAATGGTTAAATGGTGCAAGTGTAGATAACTGGCGAATCTGGAAAACATTATTTGGGAATTCGTTGTACTAGTCATGAATTTTTTTTAGATATAAAATTATATTAAAATAAAAAGTTGGCTGGGCACAGTGGCTCATGCCTTCAATCCTAGCAATTTGGGAAGCCAAGGCAAGTAGATTGCTTAAGCCCAAGAATTTGAGACCAGCCTAGGCAACATGGTGAAACTTCATCTCTACAAAAAAAAAAAAAAGGCATGCACCTGTACTCCCAGCTACTCAGATTCAGGAGGCTGAGGTGGATCACTCGAGCTCAGGAAGTCGAGGCTATAGTCAGCTGTGATTATGCCACTGTACTCCGGCCTGAGTAGCAGAGCTACACCCTATCTAAAAAATTTTTAGACCATAATCCCAGCACTTTGGGAGGCCAAGGTGGATGGATCACTTGGGGCCAGAAGTTCGAGACCAGCCTTGCCAACATGGCGAAATCCCATCTCTACTAAAAATACAAAAAATTATCTGGGCGTGGTGGTGCACGCCCATAATCCCAGCTACTGAAAAGGCTGAGGCACGAGAATCGCTTGAAGCCAGGAGGCAGAGGTTGCAGTGAGTTGAGATTGCACCATTGCATTCCAGCCTGGGCAATAGAGCAAGACTCTTTCACACACAAAAAAAATTAATTAAAAAAAGTTGTCAGCCGGCTGCGGTGGCTCATGCCTATAATCCCAGCACTTTGGGAGGCCAAGGAGGGCAGATCACGAGGTCAAGAGTTTGAGACCAGCCTGGCCAACACAGTGGAACCCCGACTCTACTAAAAATACCAAAAATTAGCTGGGTATGGTGGCAGGCACCTGCAATCCCAGCTACTTGGGAGGCTGAGGCAGGAGAATCGCTTGAAGCCGGGAGGCAGAGGTTGCAGTGAGCTGAGATCACGCCACTGCATTCCAGCCCGGTGGACAGTGCAAGACTCCATCTCAAAAAAAAAAAAACAGTGTCAAGACAGATGAGAAAGAAAGAAAAAAAAAAATCTGACATCTGCTCTCCTCACAGCCAGTCTCCTCTCCCCTCCACAAACATCGCAAAAGACCCCACAATTGGCTCATTTCCTCAACTCATAACTTCTAGATACTTCTTTTCTTTTCAGGATGACCTTCCCCAAACCGTCCTCCCACCTCTTTGCCTGTTTCTATCCTCCATCTCAAAATGGACTTCCTTAAGACGTGGCCTGAGGCTGGGCGCTGTGGGCACCTGTAATCCCAGCACTTTGGGAGGCCGAGGTTGGTGGATCACGAGGTCAGCAGTTCGAGACCAGCCTGACCAAGAGGGTGAAACCCTGTCTCTACTAAAAATACAAAAATTAGCCAGGCATGGTGGTGGGCACCTGTAATCCCAGCTACTCGGGAGGCTGAGGCAGGAGAATGGCTTGAACCCGGGGGTGGAGGTTGCAGTGAGCCGAGATCGTGCCATTGCATTCCAATCTCGGCAACAGAGCAAGACTCCGTCTCACAATAAAAATAAAAATAAAATACTTGGCCCAAAGCTCACTCCTTTCCTTTCCTTTCCTTCTCTGAGACATTCATTACCACCAAGAAACATCTCTAGCCCAAATCCCTCCACCTTAGCTTGTACCTCGGACCCCCTCACTGACCCTGCATCTGACATAATGGATTTCCTTCAGATTCTCCAATATACCCTGCTTCCTCCCACCACTGCACTTGTCCTTTCTTCCAGCAGAAGTGCATCTCCCTCTCCTGGATAACGCTTCTAACATATGGAAGAGGAGGGAACGCTTCTCAATTCACTCTGTGCATCCTGTATTACCCTGACATCAAAATCAGAAAAAGATGGCGCAAGAAATCAAATCTAGCAACATATAAGAGGATCATATTCTATGACTACATAGACCTAATCCCAGAAATTCAAAGTTGTTTTAACATTTGAAAATCCTCAGGGATTGAGGACCCCTGTCTTAGTAGGTCTCATCCAGAAGACTCTTTTAAGGCCTCATAAGACATATTTAGCACCTATTCTCTCTAAAGCCTGCTACTTAGAGGCTTCATCTATACAACAGGAACCTTGGCTTCCACAACCTCCCTTATCTTAACTCAAGCATTTCTTTTCTTTTTGTTTTTTCTTTTTTTTTTTTTGAGACAAGGTCTCGCTCTGTTACCCAGGCTGTAGTGCAGTGGTGTGATCTCAGCTCACTGCAACCTCTGCCTCCCAGGTTTAACCGATTCTCCTGCCTCAGCCTCCCGAGTAGCTGGAATTACAGGCATGTATCACCACGCCCAGCTAATTTTTGTATTTTTAGTAGAGATGGGGTTTCACCATGTTGGCCAGGCTAGTCTTGAACTTCTGACCTCAGGTGATCCGCCCACCTTGGCCTCCCAAAGTGCTGGGATTACAGGTGTGAGCCACCATGCCCCGCCCAACTCAAACATTTCTTTATGCTGATTTCAACACTTCAGGCAAAGCAACCAATTTCCAATCAGTTTGAATTCACCTATGACCTGAAACTCTCTCCCCAAACATTTATACATTTTGAGGCCTAAAATGTATAAAACCAAGCTGTAATCTAACTACCTTGGGCACAAGTTCTCAGGACCTCCTGATGCTGTGTTACGGGCTATGGTCATTCATATTTGGCTCAGAATAAACCTCTTTAAATATTTTACAGAGTTTGGCTCTTTCATCAACAATGGGAAAGGAGGTTAGACATACCTCGTTATACCCACCTCTTTTTGGAGTTTAGGCAGAACAGCTGACCAACATGAATGTTAAAATAGAGATCATGGTCAGGTGCAGGGGCTGACACCTCTAGTCCCAGCACTTTGGGAGGCTGAGGCAGGAAGATCACTTAAGCCCAGGAGTTCAAGACCAGCCTGGGCAACATGGTGAAAACCTGACTCTACAAAAAATACAAAAACTAGCCAGGCATGGTGGTGCATGCCTGTAGTCCCAGCTACTCAGAAGGCTGAGATGGGAGGATTGCTTGAGCCCAGGAGGTTGGGGCTGCAGTGAGCTGAGGTCACACCACTGCATTCCAGCCTGGGTGACAGAGCGAGACACTGTCTCAAGAAAAAAAAAAAAAAAAAATCATATGACTGACCAAACGGACTCTCTGTGGCAATAAGATACCAAACTATGCCTAGGTGTGGTGGCTGACGCCTGTAATCCCAGCACTTCTGAAGTGGCATTGCTTGTCTGGGGTAATACCCGAGGTTCACCGTCTCACGCCAAGGAAATCAAAGACATGAACACACAAAGAGTGTGTTTAAGAGAGGAAAGTTTAATAGGCAAAAGAGAAAAGCTCTCCCATGCAGCGGGGCAGGGGGTTCCAAACGGATCTCCCCTGTTTGGGGCAAGATGAGGTTGGTTTTAGAGATGAGCTTGAGGAGCCAGTATCTGATTTACACGGGGCACAGAGGGTTGGTTGGAGCAGGTGTGCCTTTTACAAAGCATGCGAAGAGGCTAGACATCCCACCCTAATCTTTTATTATACAAATAGTTTTAACCTGGCCAGTGCCATGTTGCTTGTACATGTGGCGACAAAGAAAAGGGAAGAGGAAACCTCCATGTTGAATATACCTGGCATCCAGCCCTTTTCTATTGGCACAGCTGCCGGCATTTACCCACGCAAGCTTCCAGCTTGTTCATCTATGCTTGCAGCTTGATTTTTCAGGCTGCTTTTTTTTAGAAATTATTTGGGGGCTGCTTTTTATTAAAAAGAAAACTTTACCAAGGATTCGCTAACCCTCGCTAACTGCCTAATTAGTTTCTTTTAGCTTCTGTATCACTTTGGGAGGCCGAGGTGAGAGGATCATTTGAGACCAAGAGTTCGACACCAGCCTGGGCCACATGGCAAGACCTTGTCTCTATGTTTTATATTTATATATATAGCTAACAAAGATACCAAATTATAAACAAGACCTAGGCCATGCAAGACATAGGTTAGGATACACCCTACAGACTATAACATTTTGTTAAATGGGTTTTTTTTTTTTTTTATTAAACTGGTATAATGTTGCTTACCTTCCAACCTGACACTGGCATAGCATCACATGACAGATATCAAACCCTGAAGGAAATAAAAACATTTTATGTAGGCCGGGTGTGATGGCTCACACCTGTAAACCCAGCACTTTGGGAGGCAGAGGTGGGTGAAGCACTTGAGGTCAGGAGTTTGAGACCAGCCTGGCCAACATGGTGAAACCCCGTCTCTATTGAAAATACAAAAAATTAGCTGGGCATGGCGATGCGTGCCTGTAATCCCAGCTACTCGGTAGGCTGAGGCAGGAGAATCGCTTGAACTCAGGAGGTGGAGGTTGCAGTGAGCTGAGATTGTGCCACTGCACTACAGCCTAGGTGACAGGGCAAGACTCCGTCTCAAAAACAAACAAACAAACAAAATACAAAAATTAGTCAGGCGTAGTGGTGCGCACCTGTAATCCCAGCTGCTCCGGAGGCTGAGGTGGAGAACTGCTTGAACCCAGGAAGTAGAGGGTGCAGAGCTGAGATCGCGCTACTGAACTCCAGTTTGGTTGACAGAGCAAGACTCTGTCTCAAAAAAAAAGCCCAAAATATATTTCTTTGACGTATTTTGAAATGGCCCTACAAAGCTACAAAGCTGTCTTTTGTAACAGAAATTTGCATCTACAGAGACGCTCCATTAATGCAGCCAGGATTTCCTTTTCTAGGCCTTTCCCATATCCAGGAAAGATTAATTCTGACACTTAACTTTCCAAAAAGAGACATTTACTGTCTATTCTCTTTTTTTTTTTTTTTTTGGAGATGGAGTCTCACTCTGTCATCCAGGCTAGAGTGCAGTAGCATGATCTTGGCTCACTGCAACCTTTGTCTCCTCAAGAATTGTCCAAGCAATTCTTGTGCCTCAGCCTCCCAAGTAGCTGGATTACAGGCGCATGCCACCGTGCCTGGCTAATTTTTGTATTTTTAGTAGAGATGGTGTTTCACCACGTTGGCCAGGCTGGTCTTGAACTCCTGACCTCAAGTGATTGGCCTGCCTCAGCCTGACAAAGTGTTGAGATTAGAGGCGTGAGCCTTGGAGCCCAGCCCATCTATTCACCGCGCCTGGCCCATCTATTCTCTGAGGCTGCTACTCACGCTTCAACTGCGTAACAAGGACCTTGAAAAACACAACTCCCTTATCTTAGTTCAAGCATTCTTTTCTACTGACTTCAAGTCTTTAGACAAAGCTTAAGTCTCTCAAGCAACTGTCAGCTAAAGAACCCCTAAAATCCACCTATGACTTCTAAGACCACCCATTGAGATATCCGCCTTTTTGGGTCTAACCACTGTATACCTTCCATGTATTGATTTATGTCTTTGCCTGTAACTCCTGTCTCCCTAAAATGTAAAAAAACAAACTATAACCCAACTGCCTCGGGATCACTTACTCAAGGCTTTTTGGGTTTGTGTTTTCTCTCTGGGCCAAGGTAACTCATACTGGCTCAGAATAAACTGCTTTAAAGTAGTTTACAGAGTTTTATTTATCAGCTAACAGTCTGACAGATGCTGCAAAGACAAGCTTTGAAAATATTATACATAGTATAAGAAGATAGTCGGCCGGGCATAGTGGCTCTCACCTGTAATCTCAGCACTTTGGGAGGCTGAGGCAGGTTGATCAAGAGCTGAGAAGTTCAAGACCAGCCTGGCCAAGATGGTGAAACCCCGTCTCTACTAAAAATACAAAAATTAGCCGAACGTGGTGGCAGGCGCCTGTAGTTCCAGCTACTCAGGAGACTGAGGCAGGAGACTAGCTTGAACCCGGGCGGCAGAGGATGCAGTGAGCCGAGATCCTGACACTGCACTCCAGCCTGGGAGTGAGTCCAGCCTGAGTGAGACTCATGAGGCTCTGATTCAAAAAAAAAAAAGTCATGAAATAAGCTAGTCACAAAAACGTTGACATTATACTTAATGAAAGAAGCCAGTCACACTGTATGATTTCATTTATATTAAACGTGCAAAGTGGCAAGGCCATACACACAGAAAGTATACTAGCAATTGTCTAGGACTTGGGGTGGAGTGGACGTGGTGAATGTAGAATGACTGCTACTGGAGGCAGAATTTTTCCTTGGGGTGATGAAAGTATTCTAAAATGAGATCACAGTAATAGATGCACAATTCTCTCAACAACGACAAAAAAACTCTTAATGTTACACTTTATTATTTATTTTTAGGTACGTTGTCTTGCTCTGTCTCCCAGGCTGGAGTGCAGTGGCGCGATCTCGGCTCACTGCAGCCTGGAACTCCGGGGCACAAGCGATCCTCCCACCTCAGTCTCCTGAGCAGTTGGGACTACAGGCGAATGCCACTATGCTCGGCTTGATTTTTTTTTACGCTTTAACTGGGCAAACTTTACATGGTATGTGAATATACATTTCCCAAGAAAGCTGGGGGTTTTTTGTTTGTTTGTTTGTTTTTTTGGCAGAACCTCTTGAAGTGGCAAGTCACTGAAAAAAAATTTTTGTTTTTTAAAAAAGAAGCTTATCCATACTTACTACCCACAAATTTCCACGATTCCCCAAAGCAGAGGCTGCAGAGACCGTGTGTTGGGGCGGAAGGGGTGGAGAGCTAACAGGAAATCCTGACATGCCAAGGAAAGCCTCCATAACTTCCTAATTGAGAGATAACGATCAGAGGCATTGCTGTGACCCCTACCCCCACCACTCCAACCCCCCCACCCCCACCTCCCGCTTACCTCTCTCCAAAGCGCTTCAGAAAACTGACGAGAAAAGCCGCCAAGCCCCCCAATACACTCACCATCCGCAACCGGAACGCGGAAGCAATGGCGCCATCTTTGTTATGGGAAATGTGAGGTTCGAAGGAAGTCACCGGAGCCATCCTTACTGAGGGCAGCGAAGGGCAATGGAAGCCCGTCGCGGCCATGTTGACTGAGGCTTTTGTCCTGACAACGAGGCTTGCCACGTGTGGTTATATTGGGCAGTTTTCCTGAGGAGGCTTGTCGATAAACGTGCTTGGTAAACACTAAGGGAACAGAAAAAATATTCAAAAATTTAAATGTTGGCCGGGCGCGGTGGCTCATGCCTGTAGTTCCAGCACTTTGGGAGGCTGAGACTGATCACTTGAGGCCAGGAGTTCGAGACCAGCCTGGGCAACGTAGGGAGACCCTGTCTCTACAAGAAAAAAAAAATTTTTAATTAGCTAGGCATGGTGGCACATGCCTGTAGGTCCAGGTAGTTGGGGGGCTGAGGTGGCAGAATTGCTTGAGCCTGAGAGGTCAAGGCTGCAGTTAGCCATGTTCTCGCCACTGCACTCTAACCTGGGCAACAGAGCTAGACCCTGTCTTTAAAAAAAAAAAAAAAAAAATTCGGCTGGGCTCCGTGGCTCACGCCTGTAATCCCAGCACTTTGGGAGACCAAAGCAGGAGGATCTCCCGAGGTTGAGCATGGTGGTGCAGCCTGTAATTGCAGCTACTCGGGAGACTGAGGCAGGAGAATCACTTGAACCCAGAAGGCAGAGGTTGTGGTGAGCCGAGATCGTGCCATTGCACTCCAGCCTGGGCAACGAGAGCAAAACTCCGTCTCAAAAAAAAAAAAAAAAAAAAATTCAATGTCTTGGAGAGGGTGGGGTTGCATGCCCTTGTAATCCCACTGCTTTGGGAGGCCAAGATGAGAGGATTACTTGAGGCAAGGAGTTCAAGACCCACCTAGGCAACACAGTGGAGACCTTGTCTCTACCAAACAGTTTTAATAAATAAATAAATAAACTTAAATGTCTACATTTTAAAAATATGAAAAGTAGAAATTAGAGATAAGGATGAAAATATTTTAATATTCTGATGCATGCAGATAACTACATAACTGCCACAACTGCAGGACCACAAAAAAGAGACTATCTAAAGACAAAATTACAAAATTAAGATTTAGCTTAAAGATCTAATTGGCTTTTGTTTATAATTCTAGAATCGGGCAACATCTCATTCTATAAAATTGAATGTTCCAATGAGCTGAGCAGACAATGTTGGCTTCGTAGGCAGAAAAGGAGCTAAACAATGCAGAAAGAATAAAAAACAAATTGATGGTTCCTTTTTTTTTTTTTTTTTTCTGAGACAGTCTTACTCTGTTGTCCAGGCTGGAGTGCCCCGGTGCGATCTCAACTTCGGCCTCCCGAGTTAAAGCAATTCTTGTGTGTCAGCCTCCCTAGTACCTGGATCACAGGCATGTACCACCATGCCCGGCTAATTTTTGTGTTTCTAGTAGAGACAGAGTTTTGCCATGTTGGCCAGACTAGTCTTGAACGCCTGACCTCAAGTGATTTTCCTGCCTGGGCCTCCCAAAGTGCTGTGATTACAGCCGTGAGCCACCGCACCCGGCCCTGCAAATCGATCATTTCAAAGTTACTTTCCTTGTAGAGTTAAAACAGAGGAGACTTCCTTATTATATTTACTTAGATTGATAGGAATCTCCCGTTTTCTGGAAGATGGGCTTGTTTCAAAGTTCAGTTTGATTATGTGGCACTTAGCACAAGTAACTCAGTTCTGATTTGACCTGGCCTGCTGGGGCCTACTGCAGGAGGTCAGACCAAATCAATGACCTCCTATAAAATTTAACAAAACTGAAGGCTATTTTCCCCTGTCACCATTTTCTTGAAAGAGTAGTGTATACTCATAGCCTCTTATCGATGCCTACACTGGAATAATAACCCATAAATTAGGAGTCCTGGACTTAAGATAATTATTTTACCTATACACTGTTTTCTTTTCTTTTCTTTTTTTTTTTTTTTTTTTAGATGGAGTCTCACTCTGTTACCCAGGTTAGAGTGCAGTGGCACGATCTCAGCTCACTGCGACCTCTGCCTCCCGGGTTCAAACAATTCTCCTGCCTCAGCCTCCTGAGCAGCTGGGATTACAGGCATGTGCCACCATGCCCAGATAATTTTTTTATTTTTAGTAGAGATGGGTTTTCACCATGTTGGTCAGGCTTGTCTCGAACTCCAGACCTCAGGTGATCCGCCCACCTTGCCCTCCCAAAGTGCTGGGATTACAGGTGTGAACCACCATGCCCGGACTTTCTTCTCCTTAAATACTCCATGCTTACACTCTCTCAGTTCTGAGCTTTTCCCCCGTGCAATTTCTTCCCTTACGAACACTCTTCCCTCTTCTTTGATGTTTGTCATCCTTACAATTTCAGCTTTAGCCAATTTTTCCTCCAGGAACCTTCTCTGACTTATCTGAAAGGAGTTAGTTGTCCCTTGCAGGGATGCTCACTTTCCTTTGTTTACCCAGATTACTCTAAACTCCTTTGTCCTTTCTACTTTTCCCACCAAACTATAAGTATCTCAAAGGCAAAGACGGTGTTTATCTTTTTTTCTGCTTGTATTTCAGAGCCCAACTCAGTGACTCATATGTAAGTACTCAGAAATCATTGTTATATGCACAAATAAATAAATCTTTTCCCAGGTCTCCCCTGTTCCCCACTCCTCATTCACACCCCACTCAACCTTATACCCTCCAAGAAATCTCAGAAACATGACTTCTTCATGGCTTGTTATCAGTGAAACAAACCTTAAAGGCTTTGCTAGTGTCAACCTTTGCTTGAAAAAAAAGTCTGGGTATAAATTAACTCTTATTTATTCTGTTGTGGCTTTTCCATGATGAGACTTATCTTTCTATGGGCTTCTGTTGCAAATTTCTGAAGTCGATAGTGACTTTCTTTGCCATATAAGTGTAACCACCCGACGGATTCTTCTTGCCCGCTGCCTAGACAGAGCCGATTTATCAAGGCATGGGAATTGCAATAGATAAAGAGTTTAATAAATGCAGAGCCAGCTGCATAGGAAACCAGAGTTTATTATTACTCAAATCAGTCACCCTGAAACTCAGGTATCGAGTTTTTTAAGGATAATTTGGTGGGTAGGGGATCGGAAAGTGGGGAGTGCTGATTGATCAAATCAGAGATGAAATCATAGGGAGTCAAAACTGTCCTCTTGCACTCAGTCAATTCCTGGGTGGGGGCCACAAGACCAGATGAGCCTGTTTATTGATCTGGGTGATGCCAGCTAATCCATCAAGTGCAAGGTCTGGAAAATATCTCATCAAGTGCAAGGTCTGGAAAATATCTCAAGCACTGGTCTTTGTTGTTGTTGCTGTTGTTGTTATGGAGTCTTGCTTTGTCACCCGGCTGGAGTGCACTGGTGCTATCTTGGCTTACTGCAACCTCCGCCTCAGGGGTTCAAGCGATTCTCCTGCCTCAGTCTCCCAAGTAGCTGGGACTACAGGTGCATGCCACTACATCCGGCTAATTTTTGTATTTTTAGTAGAGATGGGGTTTCACCAAGTTTGCTAGGCTGGTCTTGAACTCCTGACCTCAGATTTCCCCCCGCACCCCCTGCCAGCCAGCTGCATGAATCCTAAACCATGATTTCTAACCTTGAGGCTTATTTACTAGTCCTGCAAAGGCAGTCTAGTCCCCAGGAAAGGGATTTGTTTTGGGGAAGGGTTGTTATCTTCTTTGTTTCAAAGTTAAGCCATAAACTCCCAAAGTTAGCTCAGCCTACACCCAGGAATGAACAAGGACAGCTTGGAGGTTAGAAGCAAGATGGAGTCAGGTCAGATCTCTTTCACCATCATAATTTTCTCAGTTGTAATTTTTGCAAAGGCAGTTTCATAAGCATGCCTCTGACCATACTGTCTTGCCACTTTTAGTTAGTTCATGCATAAGAAATGAAAGCTACTTGAAATAAGCATCACAACAAAATCTTGCCAGCGACAACAGAATAGTTTATTGCATTCCCAAAGTAAATTATAAATTGTTTTAGATTCCCTTCTGTTTTGCCATTGATTATATAATGACTGCATAAATTGGGTGATGCCACAGTTTTATGAAACTCTTCATATTTTGTTGATTTTCTGCCATCAGCTGAGCCAGCTACTTCAGCCAAATTTCTTTCAACAGAAAAAAGTCATTTTAGTTGAAAGACCAAAATAGCTCTTTCAAAGTAGGATGATGTTATTTGCAATTATCTTATCTCTCTTTGCCATTCTGAACCTTGATCTAATTACTTTCTCATCTAGGGACTTGGCTTTAAGAAAGTGGTAAGGAAACGTCACAAAAGTTCAAGGGTTAAGTATAATAATTAATGAGTCTCAAGGCTTTCTTTTCTTTTTTTTTTTTTTTTGAGTCAGAGTCTGGCTCTGTTGCCGATGTTGGAGTGCAGTGGCACAATCTTGACTTATTGAAACCTCCACCTCCTGTGCTTAAGCCATCCTTCTACTTCAGCCTTCCAAGTAGCTAGGACTACAGGTACATGCCACCACATTCAGCTAACTTTTGTATTTTATGTAGAGATGGGGTTATACCAGGCGCGGTGGCTCATGCCTGTAATCCCAGCACTTTGAGAGGCTGAGGAAGGTAGATCACTTGAGGTCAGGAGTTTGAGACCAGCCTGGCCAACATGGTAAAACCCCGTCTCTACTAAAAATACAAAACTTAGTTGGGCATGGTGGCAGGCACCTGTAATCCCAGCTACTTGCGAGGCTGAGGCAGGAGAATCACTTGAACCTGGGAGGTGGAGATTGCAGTAAGCTGAGATTGCACCATTGCACTCCAGCCTGGGTGGCAGAGCGAGACTCTGTCTGAAAAAATAAATAAATAAATAAATAGCCTGGGCACAGTAACTCACTCCTGTAATCCCAGCACTTTGGGAGGCCAAGGCAGGCAGATCACAAGGTCAAGAGATCGAGACCATCCTGGCCAACGTGGTGAAACTCCATCTCTACTAAAAATACAAAAATTAGCTGGGCGCAGTGGCACATGCTTGTAGTCCCAGCTACTCGAGAGACTGAGGCAGGAGAATCACATGAACCTGAGAGGCGGAGGTTGCAATGAGCTGAGATCGCGCCACTGCACTCCAGCCTGGCAACAGAGCAAGACTCCACCTCAAAAAATAAAAAATAAAAAAAGATATCTTAGTGCTTTTTCAATCATGCAATAGTCTAAAGGCATAATTAAACAGTAAGTTGACAGCCAAGGGAAAAAAATATCAGATGGACAGTAAACTCCCTTTTTTTTTTTTTTTTTTTGTTTTTTGAGACAGAGCCTTGCTCTGTCACCCAGGCTGTAATGCAGTGGGGCAATCTTGGCTCACTGCAACTTCTGCCTCCTGGGTTCAACCTATTCTCCTACCTTAGCCTCCTGAGTAGCTGGGATTACAGGCGTGTGCCACCAGGCTCCACTAATTTTTATATTTTTAGTAGAGACAGGGTTTTACCATGTTGGCCAGGCTAGTCTTGAACTCCTGACTTCAAGTGATTTGCCCGTCTTGGCCTCCCAAAGTGCTGGGATTACAGGCGCGAGCCATCACGCCCTGTCCAGCACTTGCACAGTGTCTCACTCAGTAACTTCTTGTACACTTAAAATGAACATAAATGAAGCCATCCTCAGAAGGTTAAGAATTCTGGGTCGGGCATGGTGGCTCATGCCTGTGACACTAACACTTTGGAAGTCCAAGTGTTTGAAGCCAGAGGTTCAAGACTAGCCTGGGCATTTTTGTAGAGACATCGTCTCTATAGAAACTGAAAAAAATTAGCCAGGCACAGTGGTTTGTGCCTGTAATCCCAGCTAATCGGGAGGCTGAGGCAGGAGGATCACTTGAGCCCAGGAGGTCAAGGCTACAGTGAGCTATGAGTGCACCACTGCATCCAGCCTGGGTGACAGAGCAAGACCCTGTCTCAAAAAAAAAAAAAAAAAAATTCTGGGCAGACGTATAGTTACAATAATTATGCATTAATCATATATACTGACACGTAGATACTGACCATTTGCATCCCCCATTGATCCTACAGGTAGGATTTCTGAAGTTAGAAACATAAGACTTTTCTTTAAGATGGATAGGATCTCTGACTTTAGAATCATAAGGCTTTTGTTTAAGATGTTTTTCAGATCCCAAATTCCAATGAAACCACTTAGGCCTACTAATTTTAAGATCCCCCAACAGAGGAACCAAATAAGCATGAGAATACAGTTTCTTTTACTTTTTCTTTTCTTTTATTTTTTTGAGACAGCGCCTCACTCTGTCGCCCAGGCTGGGGTGCAGTGGCACGATCTCAGCTCACTGCAACCTTCACCTCCTGGGTTCAGGTGATTCTCCTGCCTCAGTTTCCTGAGTATCTGGGGTTACAGGCGGGCACTACCACACCCCACTAATTTTTGTATTTTTAGTAGAGATGGGGTTTCACTATGTCGGCCAGGCTGGTCTGGAGCTCCTGACCTCAGGTGATCTGCCCACCTTGGCCTCCCAAAGTGCTGACATCACAGACATGAGCCTTTGCGCCCGGCGGAGAATACAGTTTCTTTATCTCCCTGTCTGTGTCTTCTTCCTACACTCTTCCACCAGTCAATGACTTCCACACTTTGGCCCACTTCAAAACGCTTAATAATCTTATCCCCAAACTCCTCAGGGGGACAGAATTGAAGTTCCCCTTCCATCTCCTCATTCAGCACCCTATAAACTTTTTTCTCTGCTACGACCTGGCATGTGCTGACTTGCCATGTGTAATGAACCTATTACAGTTTCGTAAGTGTGGACTGTAAGAACTAAAATCAGTATTAACGCAATGCTAGGCAAGTCGTAAAGACTGTATAAACACTACTTGGTGGATATTCCATGATGCTAGGAAAAAGAAGCCATTTCTTGACACCTCAAGTATGTGAGGGCTTAATAGAGAGCATGAGATTTCATCACGCTAGGGACAGACATGACTGACTCATGGCCCAGAGCCACCCTCAACTATGGATATTCAAGAGTGAAGCAGCAAATGCCCCGAATGTGGAGTTAGGAGGCCAAGCTTGAGTCCTGGCTTTCTTACTAACCAATTTATGATTGTAGCCATTTAACCTCTCTGAGCCTTAATTTTCTCATCTGTAAAAAGGGAGCAATAAATGCTTTTCAGGACTATTAAAATAATATTGCTTGATGGAGTAAGTGACAGACTATTAGCCAGCAATTCTAAATTGATTTTCCTCCCAAATTAATTATTTGAAGCATGCTAGAAATAATGAAAAGTATTGTATGTTAGCAGAAAACAGATATAATTTGAGTAGAATTTTTTTGTCAAAGAAACTGATGGTACTTCTGAATACTAAAGAATAATTTGGGCCGGCCGCGGTGGCTCACCCCTGTAATCCCAGCACTTTGGGAGGTCAAGGCAGGTGGATCATGAGGTCAGGAGTTCGAGACCAGCCTGGCCAATATGGTGAAGTCCCCTCTCTACTAAAAATACAAAAATTAGCCGGGCTTGGTGGCGTGCACCTGTAATCCCAGCTACTCAGGGGGCTGAGGCAGGAGAATCGCTTGAACCTGGGAGGCAGAGGTTGCAGTGAGCTGAGATGGTGCCACTGCACTCCAGCCTGGGTGACAGAGCAAGATTCTGCTCAAATGAAACAAAACAAAACAAAAGAATAATTTGATTCTTCTTGATTCTTATGTATTTATTGAAATGTGCTATCTCATCTTAGGGGAACCACTGCATGCTTAGAAATTAGTGGGTACAATATGGTGATAAGGAGTTTTTTTGTTTTTTAAGATAAAGTTTCACTCTTGTTGCCCAGACTGGAGTGCAATGGCGCAATCTCGGCTCACCACACCTCCACCTTCCAGGTTCAAGCAAATCTCCTGCCTCAGCTTCCCGAGTAGCTGGGATTACAGGCGCCTGCCACCATGCCCGGCTAATTTTTGTAATTTTAGTAGAGACGGTGTTTCACCATGTTGGCCAGGCTTGTCTCGAACTCCTGACCTTGTGATCCACCCGCCTTGGCCTCCCAAAGTGCTGGGATTACAGCTGTGAGCCACTGTGCCTGGCTGGTGATAAAGATTTTTATAAGCTTATAATGCTGCCTATCTTCAAGAATTTTTTTTTTTTTTTTTTTTTGAGCTACAGTCTCATTCTGTCACCCAGGCTGAAGTGTAGTGGTACAGTCTTGGCTCACTTTAACCTTCCTTTCATGAGCTTCAAGCATTTCTCCTGTCTCAGCCTCCCTAATAGCTGGGACTACAGGCGCATGCCACCATGCCCTGGTATTTTTTGTAGATTGTAGAGAGGGTGTTTGTTTCACCATGTTGGCCAGGCTGGTCTCAAACTCCTGACCTCAAGTGATCCACCTGCCTCAGCCTCTCAAAGTCCTGGGATTACAGGCGTGAGCCACCACGCCTGGTCTGGGCAATGCCTCTTTGAAGTGATTCCAAAAGCGTGGGCAACAAAAACAAAAACAGACCCATGGAATTACATCAACCTAAAAGCTTCTGCACAGCAAACCACAAAGTGAAGAGACAGCCTACAGAATGGGATAAAATCTTTGCAAACTCTGCATCTAATAAAGGGTTAATATCCGAAACACATAAGGAATTCAAACAACTTAATGGCAAGGAAGCAACCTGATTTTAAAATGGGCAAAGGATCAGAATAGACATTTGTCTAAAGAAGACCTACAAATGGCCAATAGATGTATGAAAAAAAAGTTCAACATCATTAATAATCAAAGAAAAGCAAATTAAAACCACAGTGAGATATTACCTCACACTGTTTAGAAGAGTTGTTATCAAAAAGACAAAACGTAGGCCGGGCTGGTGCGGTGGCTCACACCTGTAATCCCAGCACTTTGGGAGGCCTAGGCGGGTGGATCACATGAGGTCAGGAGTTTGAGAACAGCCTGGCCAACATGGTGAAACCCCGTCTCTACTAAAAATACAAAAAGTAGCCAGGTGTGGTGACAGGCACCTGTAATCTCATCTACTCGGGAGGCTGAGGCAGGAGAATTGCTTGAACCCAGGAGGCCAAGGTTGTAGTGAGCTGAGATCATGCCATTGCACTCCAGCCCGGGTGACAACAGCAAGACTCCGTCTCAAAAAAAAAAAAAAAAAAAAAAGACAAAAAAAGACAAGAGGTAACAAGTACTGGTGAGGATGTACAGAAAAGGGAACCTTGTACCTGTTGGTGAGAATGTAAAGTAGTACAGTTATTATGGAAAACATTATAGAAAATCTTCAAAAAAATAAAAATAGAACTACCATAAGATCCAGCAATCCCACTACCAGGTGTATATCCAAAGGAAAAGAAATCACTACCTCATAAAGACATCTGCACTCCCAAGTTCTTTGTAGCCCTAGTCACAGTAGCCAAGACATGAAATTGACCTGGCTGGGCACGGTGACTCACACGTGTAATCCCAGCACTCTGGGAGGCCAAGGTGGATGGAACACTTGAGGTCAGGAGTTCGAGACCAGCCTGGCCAACATGATGAAATCCCGTCTGTACTAAAAATACAAAAATTAGCCGAGCGTGTTGGTGCACGCCTGTAATCCCAGCTACTTGGGTGTGATTACACTGAGGCCTGAGAATTGCTTGAATCCGGGAGATGGAGTTTATAGTGAGCCAAGATCGCACCTCTGCACTCCAGCCTGGGCAACAGAGTGAGACTCCATCAAAAAAAAAAAAAAAGAAGGAAAGCAAGAAAACAAGGAAGCAAGGAAGGGAGGGAGGGAGGGAGGGAGGGAGGGAGGAAGGGAGAAGGAAGGGAAATAAATCAATCTAAGTGTCCATCAATGGATAAACTGATAAAGAAAATGTGGTATATACACACAATGGAATACTATTCAGCCATAAAAGAAAACTCCTGTCATTTGCAACAGCATGCAGTGAACCTAGAGGACATTATGCTAAGTGAAATAAGCCGGTCACAGAAAGACAAATACTGTGTGATCTCACTCAAATGTAGAAACCAAAAAAGTTGATCTTGTAGAGGTAGAGAGTAAAATGGTGGGCTGGACGTGGGGGCTCATGCCTGTAATCCCAGTACTTTGGGAGGCTGAAGCAGATGGATCACCTGAAGTCTGGAGTTGGAGACCAGCCTGGCCAACATGGTGAAACCCTACCTCTGCTAAAAATACAAAAATTAGCGGGCATGGTGGCACACATCTGTAATCCCAGCTACTCGGGAGGCTGAGACAGGAGAATCACTTGAACCTGGGAGGCAGAGGCTGCAGTAAGCCAAGATTGTGCCACTGCACTCTAGCCTGAGTGACAAAGCTACTCTCCGTCTCAAACAAAAAAAAAAAAAAAGAGAGAGAGAGAGTAGAATGGTGGTTACCAGGAGATGAGGTGGTTGTGAGGAGGACAGTCTGGAGAGAGATGATGGCCAAAATTCCAGTTAAATAGGAGGAATAACTTCAAGAGATCATTATACAATGTGGCGGCGATAGTCAGTAATACATTGTATTCTTGGAAAATGCTAAGAGGGCATATGTGAAGCATTCTTACCACAAAAGTGAAAACTATGTGAGGCAATGCCTTAGTTAATGAGCTAGATTTAGTCATTCCATAATGTATGTGTATTTTAAAACATCATGTTATACATGGTAAATACATACAACTTTATCTTTCAACTTAAAAAGCATGTTAATAGAAACATCTCACTGTCAAAGATATACCAATCACTCAGTTTTTTTTTCTCTTTTTGAATATCCACTTGTTTTTTTGACAAAAACCTTTGAGTGGAATTTTTTTTTTTTTTTTTTTTTTTTTTTTCCCAGATAGGGTCTCAGTCTGTTGCCCAGGCTGGAATGCAGTGACATGATTAGAGCTCACTGCAGCCTCAACCTCCTGGGCTCAAGTGATCTATCACCTAACACTCCTGAGCAGCTAGGATTACAGGAGCACATCACTATGCCCAGCTGATTTTTTTTTTTTTTTTTTTTTCATTTTTTGTGGACATGAGGTCTCACTATGTTGCCTAGGCTAGTCTCAAACTCCTGGGCTCAAGCGATCCTCCTGCCTCTGCCTCCCAAAATGATGGGATTACAGGCCACCACACCAGGCCTCTTCATTTTCCAATCCTGGCAAGTGTATTTCTCTTTTTTTTTTTTTTTTTTTGAGACGGAGTCTCGCGCTGTGTCACCCAGGCTGGAGTGCAGTGGCGCGATCTCGGCTCACTGCAAGCTCCGCCTCCCAGGTTCAGGCCATTCTCCTGCCTCAGCCTCCGAGTAGCTGGGACTACAGGCGCCCGCCACCACGCCCGGCTAGTTTTTTGTATTTTTAGTAGAGACGGGGTTTCACCATGTTAGCCAGGATGGTCTCGATCTCCTGACCTCGTGATCCGCCCGCCTCGGCCTCCCAAAGTGCTGGGATTACAGGCTTGAGCCACCGCGCCCGGCCTAGTGTATTTCTCAATGCTCCTGACGGCAAAGGTCTTTAAAAGCATTAGACAAAACCCGGTAGGTCCAAGGAAAAGAAGGAGAGTTTGAGTACATAGTAATGTGAAAGACGCTCTAAACATGTACTGGAGCCACATACAAATCAGGCAAGGTCAGGTCATACCCATATTATGTAAAGAGGTGCTTCCCGCAGAGCTGATGTGAAGAGATGTCATGGTCAATTTGTTAGATGGGACAGGCAAAGTTCCAAGACATTTGCATGAATATGCCTGGAAAGACTGTGGTCCAAATACAGTAGTTATCTCCAGAAAGCAGGATTGGGTAGGGCTGGGTCAAGAGAGGATGCTATCATTTCTTACTTTATAAACCTCTATGTTTTGATTTTTTTTTTTTTTTTTTTTTGAGACAGGGTCTCATTCTGTCACCCAGGCTGGAGTGCCGTGGCTCGATCTTGGCTCATTGCAACCTCCGCCTCCTGGGTTCAACCTATTTTCATGCCTCAGCCTCCGAGTAGCTGGGATTACAGGTGCACACCACCATGCCTGGCTCATTTTTTTGTATTTCTTAGTAAAGAAAGGGTTTCACCACATTGGCCAGGCTGGTCTCGAACTCCTAACATCAAATGATCCTCCTGCCTCAGTCTCCCAAAGTGCTAGGATTACAAGCATGAGCCACCCAGGTCGGAGTGTGGTGGCACGATCTTGGCTCACTGCAACCTCTGCCTCCCAGGCTCAAGTGATCCTCTCACCTCAGCCTCCCGAGAAGCTGGGACTACAGGCACACACCACCATGCACAGCTAATTTTTGTATTTTTTGTTGAGATCGGGTTTCACCATGTTGTCCAGGCTGGTCTCGAACTCCTGAGCTCAGCGATCCAACTGAGCATCCAAAAGTGCTGGGATTATAGGCATGAGCCACTACACTCAGCATGAACTTTCTTTCTGTCTTTCTTTTTTTTTAATAACAAGCACATACTAATTTTGTAATTCAAAACAATTATAATAATGTTAATAATAGCTTAGCTAAACTTGGTAGAGTGTTCCAGAACTGTAATAAGAGAATGATTTACATGAATTTCTTTATTTACTCTTCACACAATGCTGTGATTAAGATATTGTTATTCCCTGGGTTCATTCCTAGCACCTCTTAAAAAAACAAAAAAGATACTATTATTATGTCCCTTTTACAGATGACGAAACTAAGGCACAGAATGTATTAATAGATAAGCAGTGACAGAGCTCATATGTGGCAGAGCTGGCTAAAAATATATTAAAATACTAAAACTGCAAAGATCCGGGAGCGGTGACTGACACCTGTATTCCCAGCACTTTGGGAGGCTGAGATGGGTGGATCACGAGGTCAGGAGATCCAGACCATCCTGGCTAACACGGTGAAACCCCATCTCTACTAAAAATATAAAAAATTAGCTTGGCGTGGTGGCACGTGCCTAAATCCCAGCTACTCGGGAGGCTGAGGCAGGAGAATCGCTTGAACCTGGGAGGTGGAGGTTGCAGTGAGCCAAAATCATGCCACTGCACTCTAGCCTGGGAGACAGAGCAAGACTCTGTCTCAAAAAAAAAAAAAAACCACACACACACACACAAAAACGGCAAAGAAGGCTATTATCTCAAAAGGAATAACAATTACTATTCCCAACCTCAGAAAATAATTTAAAGTTAGTATTAATTGAAGAAAAAAATTGAACCAGAGCATGTTGAACTCATGAATTATTAAATTATTAAAATAGATGCAGCAGACAACCCTGTACTAGATAGCTGTGACCCAAATTCTCTGTGTGTTTTAGAAACATCCCTCATGTGTGTTATAACAACCCCAGTGTCAGAGTGCCTCGTTGCTAAAGTGGCTTGCTTAAAGGCCAAGCCATGGAAAATCACTAATAAAAGCATAAATGAAAGAAAAATGTGTAATTAAGAAACTCAGATGCCCCAACTCAATTGAAGTAGAAAATAAAAATGTGAAGACATCGCTTTCCTTAGGCTTATTATCTTTAATTGGCTTCCTTCTTTGTTGTGGATGGCCACATAGACTCAGGAGAGAGGTCAAGTGCTAACTCCATGTCTCCTGCAGGCCGCAGCATCAGCTCCTGGTGCTCCTGTTGTTCCTTTTCTATAAAAAGGAGGTAGCCAGGCATGGTGACTCACGCCTGCAATCCCAGCACTTTGGGAGGCCGAGGCAGGCAGATCACCTGAGTTCAGGAGTTCCAGGCCAGCCTGGCCAGCATGGTGAAACCTCATCTCTACTAAAAATATAAAAATCAGCCGGGTGTGATGGCGGTGCCTGTAATCCCAGCTACTCAGGAGGCTGAGGCAGGAAAATCTCTTGAACCTGAGAGGTGGAGGTTGCAGTAAGCCGAGATCGTGCCACAACACTCCAGCCTGGGTGACAGAGTGAGACCCTATCTCAACCAAAAAAAAAAAAAAGGAGGTAATAAGACCTTTTCTCTGAAAGAGAAAAGCACTTAACCTGTTGTGCACTAATAGTGTCTAGTTGTAAATGCTTATTATCCTTGCAACTGACTGAAGTCAGCATACTTTTCAGAAAAACAATGAGCCAGATGTTTCTAAAATTCCAAAGGGCAAAGCCAGCCTCTCAAAAGGATGAAGTGGGTGGCTACCCACTAATACCCACAAATTACCTGATTCCTATTTAACAGGTAATTTGAACAGCACAGGGAGAACATCCTGTCGAAAGCATCTTTTTCACTCTACGTACTTGAGGTTCCACCATTAGAAATGCCTTCCTGGTGGCCAGGAAGCCTAGATTGTGCCACTGCACTCCAGCCTGGATAACAGAGCAAGACTATCTCAAAACAAAACAAACAAAATGCATTTTTTTGAGTCCTGTGGAGTCCCCCTTCAAATGCAAATACTTTCACATCAGCTCTCTGCATGGGCAGTAAATTTGAAGCTGGGTTATTGGAATGATGCCTAGAAGTCCCTCCCAGAGTCAGGAGGTATCGGAGGCTTCTTAGGAGGGAGACACAGACCATCTTGCCTAGAACTGGCCCTACAGATCTAAGGGTCAACATAACTCACAGAAACAAGCCCAGGCTGACAATCTACCTTCCAACAGCAAGGAAACCTCAACTCTGTCTGGGTTCCCCCTGACATCACCTCCTTCCCTCACTGAAAACAGCAGTTTCCCAGCAGACAGCAGCTACCCATCAAAGGAGACCAGTGACTCAATGGCAGCAGTTTGCTCTTCTGGTGCGCAACCCTGCAGACCCACAGGGCTGGGGCTCTGGCAATACTTAGATGCAGACATAGCTTTCCAGGCAGGACACCTGAGACTTTTCCTTCCTCTGAACCCCAGAGGACTGGCTTTTTTTTTTTTTTTTTTTAAGTTTTTTCTTTTTAATAGTATTGTCCTTACAGATTTGCTAATCTTTTCCGTGAAGCATGAGTCAATATTCTGCTCTCATTAAGGATGCCAAGATCCTAATGCCTTCTCCCCTTTACAAAATAACTTAGCCATGTTCACATTCTCTTAGCATGTAATCTACCATCCCCTAAGGCCCCAGGCCATTCTCATGAGCCCTGGGCATGAGAAGATTTTCTTTTTTTTTTTTTTTTTTTTGAAATGGAGTCTCGCCCTGTCACCCAGGCTGAAGTGCAATGGCGTGATCTCAGTCACTGCAACCTTTGCCCCCTGGGTTCAAGCGATTATACTGCCTCAACCTCCTGATTAGCTGGGATTACAGACACGCACCACCATGCCCTGCTAACTTTTTGTATCTTTAGTAGAGACGGGGGTTTCACCATGTTGGCCAGGCTGGTCTCGAACTCCTGACCTCGTGATCCGCCTGCCTCAGCCTCCCAAAGTGCTGGGATTACAAACGTGAGCCACTGCACTCGGCCCAGGAGATTTTCATAACAGGAAACGATTCGTATGTATTTAATCTGCAGATTGCATGCAGTGGGGGTGGGGTTGTGGCAAAGATGGAACAAACAAATTGCAAATGTTTAGATATCTTCTGCACCCACGCTACTTCAGACGTAGACAATCTGCGTCCCACCCTCTTCAGAGAATCATCTCAGAGATTAATAGCGTTAGGACTTTGAACTCTGAGCAAGGGCTTAGTCACCCAACCATATTACAAAAAGTAGTGAGAGTGTCCTCTGAATTAAGGTGAATTAAGGTGAATTAAGCCTTCCCCTAACACTTGTCCCTAATGTCCCTTTCAGAAACTTGAGTTTTTCTGCCTCTCTCTGTGTCTGATGTTGCTTACTTGTTTTACTTGACAAACTTAATGAATTGAATATACTTTTACAATTTTTATTTATTTATTTATTTTGAGACAGGATTTCACTCTGTGACCGAGGTTGGAGTGCAGTGGCACGATCATGGCTCACTGCAGCCTTGACCTCCCAGGCTCAAGTGATCTTCCTGCCTTAGCAGTCCACCCTACTCTTCCTCCCCCTTCCCCACCAAGTAGCTGGGACTACAAGGCATGTACCAGCATGCCTAGCTAGAGCTAGTTGTGTTTCACTGTGTTGTCCAGACTGGTCTTGAACGCCTGGGCTCAAGCAGTCCTCCCACCTCAGGCTCCCAAAGTGCTGGGATTACAGGTGTAAACCACCATGCCTTGTCCATGCTTTTTTTTTTTTTAAGATGGAGTCTCACTTTGTTGCCCAGGCTGCAGTGCAGTGGCATGATCTCGGCTCACTGCAACCTCTGCCTCCCAGATTCAAGCTATTCTCCTGCCTCAGCCTCTCAAATAGCTGGGATTACAGGTGCACACCACTGAGCCCACCTAACTTTTATATTTTTAGTAGAGAGAGGGTTTCGCCATGTTGGCTAGGATGGTCACGAACTCCTGACCTCAAGTGATCCGCCCACCTCAGCCTCCCAAAGTGCTAAGATTACAGTCGTGAGCCACTGCGCTCGGCCTATGCTATTTTTAATAGTAATTAAACTGCTTTTTGCTGATCATCCCTTCATTTCTTTCCTCCTTATGGATCTGTAGGGGAAAAGTTCCCATAATGACAAAGTCAAATTAGAAGGGACTCCTTTGCGTGAGAAGACAATAAAAAGTCAACTAGATTCTCAAGAACTGCCAGGGAAAAGTCACTCATGGGGACAACAACTCCTTTGTAAATTCATCCTCAGCAGCTGCACTCACTCAACAGAATCTGGTCTTTTAGCCAAATACAGGCTCCTCCCCTCCACCAGGATTATTTTAAATTTCCCTCTACTCCTTCGCAGCTGCTGACTTGCTTCCTCATGCAATTAAACATCCAAACCCATCCAGATCCGGGCCACCTGCTCCTCCTTCCCTTCATTTAGCACCGAAGTTGATGACAGTCTCTTTTTGTCTTCCTATGCCCTATCCTCTGTCCCAGCATGTTCACAGGATACTCACGCTGTTCATTTTCTTGCCTTCCTTCTCCTCTCCTCTCCTCCCCTCCTCTCCTCTTCCTTCTCTTCCCTTTTCTTCCCTTCCCGTCCCTTCTCTTCCTTTCTGTTCTCCAGCCAATTTCTCCCTCTCCATTTGTTCAATAGACAGATAAAAGGATTAATCCCTTTATCCATAACACATGTAATACATGTTGCAAATATTTCCTCCAAGTCATTTACCTGTCTTTTGACTTTGTTATGGTGGGGTTATTTTTCAGTTTGCTTCTTATTGTACTTTTTGTCATGCAAAAGTTTCTTCATTTTATTTTGTTTGTGTGTGTGTGTGATTTTTTTTTTTTTTTAAGACGAAGTCTTGCTTTGTCACCCAGGCTGGAGTACAGTAGCATGATCTCAGCTGACTACAATCTTGGCCTCCCAGGTTGAAGCAATTCTCCTGCCTCAGCCTCCTGAGTAGCTAGGATTACAGGTGCCCGCCACCATGCCTAGCTAACTTTTGTGTTTTTTTTTTTTTTTTTTTTTTTTTTGAGACGGAGTCTGGCTCTGTCGCCCAGGCTGGAGTGCAGTGGTGTGATCTCGGCTCATTGCAAGCTCTGCCACCCAGGTTCACACCATTCTCCTGCCTCAGCCTTCCGAGTAGCTGGAACTACAAGTGCCTGCCACCAAGTCCGGCTAATTTTTTTGTATTAAGTAGAGACGGGGTTTCACCGTGTTAGCCAGGACGGTCTCTATCTCCTGACCTCGTGATCCACCTGCCTCGGCCTCCCAAAGTGCTGGGATTACAGGCATGAGCCACCATGCCTGGCCTCTTCTTTTTAAATAATCGCATTTATTAATCTTTTATTACATCTGAATTTTGAGTTAGAAATACCTTTTTCCACCCACAAGATATAAAGGAATTCACACGTTTTCTTCCATAAAACATGATGGCATAGTTACTGATGGCACTATGAAAATGATGCAGTACCAAAAATAAGTGAGAAATAATTTGTGGGATTTCCACTGCAATTTAATCAGAAGTAAAATATAAACAGAGATGCCCCAGAGGCAAATTTGCTATGCCTTTGGTCAGAGATTTGAACAGGCAGAGCTGATGCCAGGTCAAACCGTGAGGTAGGTATTCAAAAAAACTCAGAGGAAGCTGAAACAGGGAGTCGAGGAAGACATAGGCATCTGGAATTGACAGAAGATAAATGCAGGTGAGGCTGTCCATGAGAGCAGGGAGAACGGACAATTTCGGATTAGCTTCAGTTACATATAACAGAAAACTGATGTGTGTAGAAGATTTTTGCTTCATATAAAAAAATCAGCACTGGACCAGGGGCAGCTGGTCCAGTACTGATACAGGTTTCATGATTATACCAGACTAAGACTTTTTCTGTCTTGTTGCTTTGCCATTTAAACACGTGGTTTCTCCTTCATGACCCAAAGCAGTTGCTTGAATTCAAGCCATTGTGTCTGTATTCCAGCCAGGGGGAAACAGGAAGAAAGAATGATGGTCATGCCTGCCCCTTTAAGGGCTAGCAATCAAATCATTTTCAAAACTTCCAGTATATCCTCTTAGTCAGAACTTAGACACGTGACCACATCAAACTTCGAAGACAGGCTTGGAAATGTAATCTTTACTCAAGGAAGCCATGTGCCCAGATAAGTTAGAATGAATAATAGGGTTCAAGTAACAGTCTTTGCCCCAGCATATAATCAGAAGAATTAAAAGAGGAGCTGTGTGGCAGGGAATGAAATTTGGAGAAAATTCATAGATTGAGCCAATCTTCATATTTCTATTCCCCACGTCCAGACTGCTGAGTACTACACAGCTGCATGGTTAGTGGCCAAGTACATGACCACTAACCCTCAAGTAGACCCTGGCACCTCGGTTAATTGTGCACTGGTACCTGGTCAGCTCCCTCTTCCAGTCCCACGGAGGCTGCTTTAAACCTTCACCATCTTCTAAAGCCATTGTCTTCCTCCTTCTCTGACCTCTGCCAACCCAGAGAAATGGATGCTTTCAGGCATGAGGTACCTCAGCTTCCCATCTTCTTATCTATAACCTTATCGCTATCATTCTCCCCTACAACACCTATCTTCTAGGGTTTTGTTTTTGTTTTTTGTTTTTTGAGACAGTCTTGCTCTGTCGACCAGACTGGAGTGCAGTGGTGCAATCTCAGCCTACTGCAACCTCCACCTCCTGGGTTCAAGCAATTCTCCTGCCTCAACCTTCAGAGTAGCTGGGATTACAGGAGCCCACCACCATGCCTGACTAATTTTTGTATTTATAGTACAGACGGGGTTTCACCATGCTGGCCAGGTTGGTCTCGAACATCTGACCTCAGATGATCCTCCCACCTCGGCCTCCCAAAGTGCTGGGATTACAGGTGTGAGCCACTGCGTTCAGCCTGTAAAGTCTTAATTCCTTAGAATGACACCCCCCCTCTGTGATTTTCTTGATCTGGTCCTTACCCACCTCCCCCTGATTGAGTAGGTCTAGGATGGGGCACAATAATTTGTGTTTCTAATGAGCTCTCTGACGATGCTGATGCTGCCGATCCACTTTGTGTAGCATCGGTACAGTCGTTTTCCTGCAGAACACTTGTCTCTGTTTGTAATGATAGATCCCTTCCATTCCTTAATTGAGTGGTTCTCAAACATTAGTGTGCACCAGAATCCCCTGGAGGGCTCATTAAAACACAGATCACTGGATTCCACCTCCAGAATTTCTGATTCAGTAGGTTTAGAGTAGGACCGAAGAATCAGCATTTCCAACAAGTTCCCAGACGATGCCGATGCTGCCTGTCTGTGGAGCACACTTTGATAACCACTGCCTTAGTGCAGGGTTTCTCAGCCTTGGCACTATTGACATTTTGGGCCGGATCATTCTTTATTATACAGGGGTTGTTCTGTGCATTATAGGCTGTTCAGCAGCATCCTTGGCCTCTACCTATTAGATGTCAGTAGCAGCCCCTGCAGTTGTGACACAAATGCCTCCAGATACTCCCAAATGTCCCCTGGAAGGCAAAATTGCCCCCTGGTTGAAAACCGCTGTCTTGGAGTGACTATCTGATTTCTAACCGTCTCCTTATTCAGTCTCTAAGTTTCACAAGAGCAGGATCCTGTTTTTATATTCCCAGTACTTGGTATAGGCACTCAACAGATATTTGTTTAACAAATGAATGAATCTAAGTCCAGCAAAGTTTAAGGTCTTTTGACTGTTTCTGCTCTAATCCCTTGCTTCTATCCTTTGTCTCATCACCAAAAAGCAAGAAAAGAAATCTCCCTGCTGCCACTCTATTCTGGAACCAAAGGATAAACTTCCAGGCTTCTTTGGCCAGGAACATAGGGGCTGAACACATTCCCCAGTCTCAGGCCTTTGTTTAAGAGAGCTGGTCTGTCTAGAGAAATTTTATCAATTGTCCCAGAGAAGGAAGAGAAAGCAGTTTTCTGTTTCTGGATAAGATCAGGGGTGCGATGATGGATTCCCCACCCTGGACACACTCACCCCTAACCACTAGGAGAAGAAGAGATGGATCCAGCCCCTGCCTCTGCAAGAGCTCCTGGGGGGCGGCAGGACTTCAGTGGGAGAGGTCTGTGTGGATGGATGTCTGTGGAGGATAAAGTAGCGGTGAGGGTCCTGGCAATCAAACCTGGGATCATTGAGCGGCTCCATTTCCCAGAGCAGCAGAACGTATAGGTAGTGACTATGCTTCCAGTCTTCTTTCTGTTCTTTTGTAATACACTGTGCTTCTGGAAGTGACATTCTGTCAATCATACTTTAAGCAAAAGAACAACGCAACAATGAGGATCTCATGAACTGTGGCAGGCTGGGAGAAAGAAGAGATTTTGTGTCAAGGTACTGCTGCTCCCCAATGTCAGCATGACATTGGGAGCTGCCTGTTATAGCCACAGCTTCGAGCAGCCCAATTGCAAAGACAGAGAGGCTGAGGATCTGGCAACCCTGGTAGACAACAAGCAGGAGTCAGGAAGCTTGCAGAATTGGCATCACAGTCTGTTCCTGCCCGTGCATATCCTGCCTTCCCTCCTACTGCCACATATCTCTAAATTTGGGGCCGCTTCATGAGCTTGTGCAGTTCTAGCTAAGGCAATTAGGAAATATATTGTTCCACCCTGGATTGTCTTGAACCACAGAGGCCTTACTCTATGTGCCAGCCAGGTCTTCAAGTCAGGGTTTATGGATGCCAGAGGGTAGTGGAAGACTTGTTCATTCACCTGCGGGGAGATTAACCATCATTGCCCTGATTTCAGGGCTGTGAGAAGGAAATTCTTACAAAGGGCATAGTGAGGGCAGAACTTTATGGCTCACTGAGAATCTGAGTGTAATTTTATGATGCTTTTCTGGACTAATGGACTCTTTGGTGATGTGTAATAGAGGTTATTTGAGCTAGCTTGTGAGATAATAGGGAATTTATTACACGTATGTTGGCAGCATTCACACACCAGGAGTTGGATGTAGGAGGGTTTCAGAAAGGGAGGGACCCTAGAACAGAAAGCAGCCTCTCATCTCTTATTCTCTTGCCCACTCTCCTGTCTCTCTCCTAGTCTCTCTCTCTCTCTCCTCTCTCTCTTTCTCCCTTTCTGCAGAAAGGCTTTCTTTGCTTTCCCTACCCACATGGTAAACTATGTCCCTGCAAAAAGTTTCCAAGTTCACATGTGAAAGCTCCAGCCTTCTGCAGACACTAATCAATGTGCTCTCTGTTCCCATACAAAAACTCAGGGAAAGAGAATCTGATGGGGCCAGGCATGGTGTCTCATGCCTGTAATTCCAGCACTTTGAGAGGCCAAGGCAGGTGGATCACTTGAGGTCAGGAGTTTGAGACCAGCCTGGCCAACATGGCGGACTGTTTTAGTAGAAACCCTGTCTCTACTAAAAATACAAAAATTAGCCAGGCATAGTGGCATCCTTGTAATCTCAGCTACTCAGGAAGCTGAGGCACAAGAATAGGTTGAACCTGGGAGGCAGAGGTTGCTGTGAGCCAAGATCACACCACTGCACTGCAGCCTGAGTGACAGCATGAGACTGTCTCAAAAAAAAAAAAAACAAAAACAAAAAAAACCATCCTGGCTAACACGGTGAAACCCCGTCTCTACTAAAAATACAAAAAAAAAAAAATTAGCCGGGCGTGGTGGCGGGCGCCTGTAGTCCCAGCTACATGGGAGGCTGAGGCAGGAGAATGGCGTGAACCCGGGCGGGGGGGGGGGGGGGGGGGCTTGCGGGGGGCCGACATCGCGCCCCCGCACAACAGCCTGGGCCACAGAGCAAGACTCCGCCCCAAAAAAAAAAAAAGAGAGAGAGAGAATCTGATGGGTACAGCATGGGCCAGGTGCCCAGCTTGGGTCCAGCCAACTACGGGTGGTACCAGCAAGGCTGCAAGGACCTATCCTGGAGAGGGGGCAGCTCCTAGATACATGCTGTCTTAGACTGGGTTCTCCCAGAAGACCTTGAATCAGGATTTGAGTAGCAGGTTATTTGTGAGGAAACTCACCCTCTTCATTGCCTTTTATTGCCTACTAGGGTTCTCCATTTGCCAAATTCTTAAGCTAGAAGGCAATGAAGCCCAGGCACACAGCAGGATGGAGAAGGGCACAAGTGAGTCTAAACAGGCACATGGAAAACATGAGTTGGGCCTTTCTCTAGAGAGATACCCTAACAAAGATGTGAAAAATACCCTAACAAAGATGTGAAAAAATAAAGTATTCCATTTGTCTAGTTGTAGCTAACAGTAGCATTTAGGCATGCCTAACTTCCCACTTCACAGTTACCATATTTGAGTTTTGAATAGTCTGTCGGCATGGCTTGTATCATTGTTTCATACAGCCTGGGGTCAGAAGTGTCAACAAGCCTGGTGTGGCTGTTCATGCCTGTAATCCCAGCACTTTGGGAGGCCGAGGTGGGAGGATTGCTTGAGTCCAGAAATTCAAGGCCAGCCTGGGCAACTCAGTGAAACCTATCTCTACAAAAAAGTTTTTAAATTGGCTAGGAATGGTGGTGCACATCTGCGGTCTCAGCTACTTAGGAGGCTGGGGTGGAAGGCTCACTTGAGCCTGGAAGGTCGAGGATGAGACTGATCGAGTGAGCTGCCTCAAGTGAATGAGCTGAGATGGCACCACTGCACTCCAGCCTGGACAATAGACCAACACTGTCTCAAAAAGAAAAGGAGGTGCGGTGCTGGGCATGGTGGCTGATATCTGTAATCCCAGAACTTTGGGAGGCCAAAGCAGGAGGATTGCTTGAGCCCAGGAGTTCAAGACCAGCCTGGGCAACATGGTGAAAACCTGTCTCTACAAAAAAATACAAAAAAATTAGCCAGGTATGGTGGTGCACACCTGTAGTTCCAGGTACTTGGGAGGCTGTGGTGAGAGGATCACTTGAACCCAGGAGGCGGAGCCTGCAGCAAACTGAGATGGTGCTACTGCACTCCAGCCTGGGTAACAGAGCAAGACCCCATCTCAAAAAAAAAAAAAAAGAAAAAAAAAAGCGTTAACAAATTCCTGGCCAAATTATAAGCATATTCAGATTTATGTAAATATGTTCCAGGCCTGCGATAACAAACTTAAGCAGTTCCAGTGTCAGATGCGATGTTTATGTTATACCCCCGTGAGTCATTCTGCCCTGAGCAGAAGGAAAGTTTATTTTACACCAGTGATTTTGGATTTTGTTCTTCATCTCTTCATGTATTGCTTCCAGAAGCCACTGCTCAGGACTTCATTTAAACCCCCATCACATTGATACAGTCTCAGTTCATAAAGACTTGTAGAAATTAATTCTTTCCAGCTTTCACAATAAGCCTCTTGCAATATCTAAAACAAACAACCACCAAAAAAAAGGTATTTGCATTAGTTTCCTATTACTGCTGTAACAAATTATCAGAAACTTAGTGGCTTAAAACAACACAGTTTGGAGATCAAAAGGGTCACAGGGCTGAATTGCTTCTGGAGGCTCTAGAGAAGAATGTTTCATTGCCTATTCCAGCTTCAAGAGGCTGCCTGCAGTTGGGTGCAGTGGTTCACTCCTGTAATCCCAGCACTTTGGGAGGCTGAGGTGGGAGGAGTTTTTAAGCCCAGGAGTTCGAGACCAGCCTGGGCAGCATAGTGAGACCTCATCCTTACAAATAAAAAAATTTAGCTGAGTGTGGTGGACTGCACCAGGTCCTAGCTACTCAAGAGGCTGAGGCAGGAGGATCCCTTGAGTCCAGGAGGTAGAGGCTGCAGTGAGCTGAGATTGCGCCATTGAGCTTCAGTATGGGTGACAGAGTGAGACTCTGCCTTTTTTTTTTTTTTTTTTTTTTGAGACGGAGTCTTGCTCTGTTGCCCAGCCTGGAGTGCAGTGGCACGGTCTTGGCTCACTGCAAGCTCTGCCTCCTGGGTTCACGCAGTTCTCCTGCCTCAGCCTCCTGAGTAGCTGGGACTACAGGTGTCTGCCACCACACCCGGCTAATTTTTTTTTTTTTTTTGTATTTTTAGTAGAGAAGGGGTTTCACCATGTTAGCCAGGATGGTCTCGATCTCCTGACCCTGTGATCCGCCCACCTCGGCCACCCAAAGCTGGGATTACAGGCATGAGCCACCATGCCCAGCCGAGACCCTATCTTAAAAAAAAAAAAAAAAGGCTGGGAGGAGAATCACTTGAACCTGGGAGGCAGAGGTTGCGGTGAGCCGAGATCACGCCATTGCACTCCAACCTGGGCAACAAGAGCGAAACTCCTTCTCAAAAAAATAATTAATTAATTAATTAATTTCACCTTTGTGATTACATTGATCCCACTCAGCAAATCTAGGAGAATCTCGCCATCTCTCACTAAGTTAACACCTCTGCAAAGTCTCTCTTGCCATGTAAAGTAACATATCCACAGGTCCCAGGGATTAGGATGCGGATATCTTTGGAAGACCATAATTCTACCTATCACATTGTAATGAGGAGCATTCCTTTGATACCGTAATTTATGAACACCCAAAACTAATTGAGAAGGAAGAGCTGTATCATACTACACATTTTCAGGTGATGGTAGGAACCTCTTCTAGCAGAAATTTCTAGGAAATGCAGTGGAGTTGGCCGGGCGCGGTGGCTCAAGCCTGTAATCCCAGCACTTTGGGAGGCCGAGACGGGCGGATCACGAGGTCAGAAGATCGAGACCATCCTGGCTAACACGGTGAAACCCCGTCTCTACTAAAAAATACAAAAAACTAGCCGGGCAAGGTGGCGGGCGCCTGTAGTCCCAGCTACTCGGGAGGCTGAGGCAGGAGAATGGCGTAAACCCGGGAGGCGGAGCTTGCAGTGAGCTGAGATCCGGCCACTGCACTCCAGCCCGGGCGACAGAGCCAGACTCCGTCTCAAAAAAAAAAAAAAAAAAAGAAATGCAGTGGAGTGGAAGAGCACTCTGTTTTAGCCATTCATCAGAGGTACTTACCCTTTTGGAGTTGAGACTGAACTTGGGTCTGGATAGAGTTGTGTGCTGGAGAAAGCAGGGGAAGAGAGAGGGGGAAGAGAAACTGGGGCAGAGATACCTGTTTGGGCTAGTTACAAAACGTGGTTGTACTAAGACTTCCAAACAGAAAATTTGGTTCTGGGAGAGAAGAAAGGATGTTAGGCATTAGTGCTACATTAAACCCAATATTCTCTTATTCGTTTGGGGCTGATTCTGCAGAGAGACTTCCTGCTTCATTGACACTTGGCTTTGTCAAATTTGCTTTTCTTAAGCTTCTTCCCTAGGCTGTGGTTTTATATGATCGAGCTTCCTCTTCCACCTACCGTAGCTGCTTTGCTTAGATTGAATATATTATTGAATTTCAAGGAGAATCCATTATTATCAAAGTATGTATGTTTACCAATATTTCTCATTTTCTCTATCTTGGCTCTATGTTAACAAACAAAGGATTATCTTTCCCCTTTACCTGTCTAAAGAGAAAACGATAGTAATTACTTTTCTTCAAACTATGCAAACAGGTTCAAAGGCTAGGGTCATTTTTATCCTCTCTACTACCTGAAAAACATTAAAAAGTTTTTTAGGCCAGGCGCGGTGGCTCACGTCTGTAATCCCAGCACTTTGGGAGGCTGAGGTGGGCGAATCACGAGGTCAGGAGATCGAGACCATCCTGCCTAACGCAGTGAAACGCCTTCTGTACTAAAAATACAAAAAAAAAAAAAAAAATGGCCAGGCGTGGTGGCGGGCACCTGTAGTCCCAGTTACTCAGGAGGCTGAGGTAGGAGAATGGCGTGAACCCAGCAGGTGGAGCTTGCAGTGAGCCAAGTTTGTGCCACTGCACTCCAGGCTGGGCAACAGAGCAAGACTCCTTCTCAAAAAAAAGTATTTTATGCCCAATGTGGCACCTTGTGTTTTCCAGAGATGGCCACAATAATATCTGCCTTTTCCCCCTTCTTACAATGCAACTGACACTCCTCCCACGGAGGTGTGACTTATGTTCCCTCCCCTTGAATCTGGGTGGGTTGGTGATTGTGGTGGAAATGATATCATGTGACTTCCATGGCTAGATGATAAGAGTACAGTTTCCCCCAGGTTCTCATGGGATACTCACTGTTCGAACATGGCCGCCTTGCTGTGAGGAAGCCCAAACAGCACTATGGAGGCCATGTGTTGGTGTCCCAGCCAACAGCTCAGCTGAGTTCTCAGCCATGCCCTGCCAGACCTGTGAGTGAGCAAACTTTCAGATGATTTTAGCCAGAACCTGCAAAGTCACTCCCTGCTGACTGAGTCTTTCCAATGAGGTCCCAGTCATTGTGGAGTCAAGACGAGTTATCCTGGCTTTGCTCTTTCTGAATTCCTGACCTGACCCATAAGATACATACTCATGATAAAATGGTTGCTGTTTTATACTATCAAGCTTGGAGTCATTTGTGCTGCAGGGATAGTAATGAGAATACTCAGGTACACACAAATGTTGAAAGATAGTGGGCATTTCTCTCTTTTTTTTTTTTTCGGAGATGGAATCTTGCTCTGTCGCCAGGTTGGAGTGTGGAGTGCAGTGGCGTGATCTCGGCTCACTGCAACCTCCGCCTCCCAGGTTCAAACGATTCTCCTGCCTCAGCCTCCCTAGTAGCTGGGACTACAGATATGCGCCACCATGCCCAGCTAATTTTTGTATTTTTAGTAGAGACGGGGTTTCACCATGTTGGCCAGGATGGTCTCAATCTCTTGACCTCGTGATCTGCCCACCTCGGCCTCCCAAAGTGCTGAGATTACAGGTGTGAGACACCGTGCCCAGCTGATAGTGGGCATTCTTACTGCAAACACAATAACCATAGCAAGATGTCTGCAACTTACCACATTTTTCCCCCAGCTTGTTTCTTTTCTTTCCTTTTTTAAAAAAGGAAAAAATCAGCCAGGTGTGGTGGCTTATGCCTCTAATCTCAGCACTTTGGAAGACTGAGGTGGGTGGATCTCACCTGAGGTCAGGAGTTCAAGTCCAGCCTGGCCAACATGGCAAAACCCTGTCTCTACTAAAAATACAAAAAGTAGCCGGGCGTGGTGGCACACACCTGTAATCCCAGCTACTTGGGAGGCTGAGGCAGGAGAATAACTTGAACCTGGGAGGTGGAGGTTGCAGCAGGCCAAAATCATGCCATTGCACTCCAGCCTGGGCAACAAGAGCAAAACTCTGTTTAAAAATTTAAAAAAAAAGGAAAAAATCTTTATGTTTTTTAGAGACGGGATCTCAGATTGCCCAGGCAGGCTAAGAACCCCTAATCTTAAACGATCCTCCCCGCTCAGCCTCCCAAGTAGCTGGGACTGTAGGTGCATACCACCATGCCCAGCTTCCAACTTGTTTCTTATCTTTATTTTATTAAAAAAAATTTTTTTTTGAATTGAGACAAAGTCTCACTCTGTCACCCAGACAGTGGTATGTAGTGGCATTATCTCGGCTCACTGCAGCCTTGACCTCCTGGGCTCAAGTGATCCTCTCACTTCAGCCTCCGAGTAGCTGGGACTACAGGTGCACACCACCAGGCCCAGCTAATTTTTGTACTTTTTGTAGAGATGGGCTTTCACCATGTTGCCTAGGCTGGTCTTGAACTCCTGGACTTAAGCGATCTCCTGCCTTGGCCTCCCAAAGTGCTGGGATTACAGACCACCATACCTGGCCCAAGCTTGTTTGTTAAAATTAAAAAAAAAAAAAAAAAAAAAGTCTCAACCCTGTTAATCTAATTCAGAAATTCAGGGCTGGCTTTTCTTCTTCCTCCAAGACAATTCATCCTTTTTTTGTTTGTTTGTTTGTTTTTGAGACAGAATCTTGCTTTTTTACCCAGGCTAGAGTAAAATGGTGCGATCTCAGCTCATGCAATCTCCACCTCCCGGGTTCAAGTGATTCTCCAGCCCCAGCCTCTGGAGTAGCTGAGATTACAGGTGTCCACCACCACGTCCAGCTAATTTTTGTAATTTTAGTAGAAAGGGGGTTTCACCATGTTGGCCAGGCTGGTCTCGAATTCTTGACCTCAGGTGATCTACCTGCCTCAGCCTCCCGAAGTGCAGGGATTACAGGTGTGAGCCATTGCACCCGGCCCACTTCATCTTTTCCCAGCGATTGATGTGGCCAGAGTTCAGTGCTCTAGAGATTTAATGAAACCAAATAGAACCTGGAAACAAATCGCATTTAAAATAATAAACTTAGTATTTTTCTTAAATTTTTCTAAAATGTGGTCAGTGAGGCAACAAATCAAGAAGGAACCCCTTTTGGAGGAGAAAGGAGGTAAGAGTAGAATGGGACAGAATCAGATGCCAAAGCTTGATAATGAGGTTGCCAATGATGCTCAATTGGTAGCAAAATAGTCCTTTACTTTTCTGAGGTTTCTCCATCCTTAGAATATTAATGATTATACATTTGTTAGAATGGAATTATTTTCTGAGATAATTTTCTGATCTATTTTGCCAGTTTAAATCCTTCTACAACTCTCTGTCCAGTCTTCCAAATTATCTGTTCACTCAGACTTCAGGAAGTAATTGTTTCCTGATAGAGCGCTTTGTGAAATCTGTTACATGGAGGAAACCACTCTTTCATTCAACAAATATTTGTATTGGCTCTGTGGACAGGAGGGACAATAAGAAGAGATGATGGATAAGATGAGAATTTTGGGTGGGGTAGACAATTGATTTAATCAATCTAAACAAAGTGTTGTGTGATTTAATTAAGTGGCCTGATACTGACACTAAGAAATTTGCTCATTTTTGTCTGGGCACAGTGGCTCACGCCTGTAATCCCAGCACTCTGGGAGGCCAAGGCGGGTGGATCACGAGGTCAGGAGTTTGAGACCAGCCTGATCAACATGGTGAAACCTTGTCTCTCCTGAAAATACAAACATTAGCTGGGCGTGGTGGCACATGCATGTAATCCCAGCTACTTAGGAGGCTGAGGCAGGAGAATTGCTTGAACCTGGGAGGCGGAGATTGCAGTGAGCCGAGATTGCACCAGCCTAGGAAACAGAGCAAGCTCTGTCTAAAAAAAAAAAAAAAAAAAAAAAAAAAAGCAAGAAATTTGCTCATTTTTCTGCCTAGGCATTTAATGTTACCCTGTGTTCTTTGAAATTCTTTTAAAGAATGCAAAATAGAGAATAGAGAATTAGCTTTTTTTTTTTTTTTTTAGACAAAGTCTTACTCTCTTGCCTAGGCTGGAGTGCAGTGGTGTGATAATGGCTCACTGCAGCCTTGACCTCCCAAGCTCAAGGGATTCTCCTGCCTCAGCCTCCCGAGTAGCTGGTACTACAGGGGCACACCCCTACATCTGGCTAATTATTTTGATTTTAGTAGAAGCAAGGTCTCACTATGTTGCCCAGGCTGGTCTCAAACTCTGAGGCTTAAGCAATCCTCCTGCCTTGGCCTCCCAAAGTGCTAGGATTACAGGCATGAGCCAATGTATCTGCCTTTATTCACCTATTTAATAATGTCCCTTGAATATTTGTTATATTCAGTACCTTATTATTTTTTTAATTTAATTTTTTTTAATTTTTTTTTTTTTTTTTTTTTGAGACGGAGTCTCGCTCTGTCGCCCAGGCTGGAGTGCAGTGGCCGGATCTCAGCTCACTGCAAGCTCCGCCTCCCGGGTTCACGCCATTCTCCTGCCTCAGCCTCCCGAGTAGTTGGGACTACAGG
This sequence comes from Theropithecus gelada, assembly GCF_003255815.1. Lineage (NCBI taxonomy): Eukaryota > Metazoa > Chordata > Mammalia > Primates > Cercopithecidae > Theropithecus > Theropithecus gelada. Next base: position 77,040,418 of record NC_037678.1, on the reverse strand, counting down.
CGCCCGCCACCGCGCCCGGCTAGTTTTTTTTTTTGTATTTTTTAGTAGAGACGGGGTTTCACCGTGTTAGCCAGGATGGTCTCGATCTCCTGACCTCGTGATCCGCCCGTCTCGGCCTCCCAAAGTGCTGGGATTACAGGCTTGAGCCACCGCGCCCGGCCAATTTTTTTTTTTTTTTTTTTTGGACGGAGTCTCGTTCTGTCACCCAGGCTGGAGTGCAGTGGCGTGATCTCAGCTCACTGCAATCTCTGCCTCCTGGGTTCAAGCAATTCTCTGCCTCACCCTCCCAAGTAGCTGGAATTACAGGCGCCCGCCACCATGCCCAGCTAATTTTTGTATTTTTAGTAGAAATGGGGTTTCACTATCTTGGCCAGGCTGGTCTTGAACTCCTGACCTCATGATCCACCTGCCTCGGCCTCCCATAGTGCTGGTATCCAACTTTTTTTTTTTTTTTTTTGAGATGGAGTCTTCCTCTGTTGCCCAGGCTGGAGTGCAGTGGCGCGATCTCGGCTCACTGCAAGCTCCGCCTCCTGGGTTCACGCCATTCTCCTGCCTCAGCCTCCTAAATAGCTGGGACTACAGGAGCCCACCACCACGCCCGGCTAATTTTTTTGTATTATTAGTAGAGAAGCGGTTTCACCGTGTTAGGCAGGATGGTCTCCATCTCCCGACCCCATGATCCGCCCGCCTCGGCCTCCCAAAGTGCTGGGATTACAGGCATGAGCCACCTCACCTGGCCTGTTTTTTAATTTTTAAAACTATTATCTTTATTTTTTTCCATAAAGCCTTTCGCACTCCTAACAAGTACTTATTATTTGTAATCCTACTTATTCTCTTGCTACTTATTCTTTTGAATGTTACTGCTTTTTCTGATAGGTAGTTCAAGAAAGCCAAGACTAGCTAACAAGTGGGCTGATGGCTATACACTGTGATTTTCACATATTGTTAACACCTGACTTCACTTAAAAAACCAACCTGTGGAAACAGCAGATTGAGAAAGCATGGATAATTGAAATTCTCTGACATTCTCTAAGCTGCGGTATTACACTGCCCACCTCCTCCCCACCAGCCTTCTACAGGATGCAGGGGTTTGCTGCGAACAGGCTGAGTACAGTTTCGCAACCGCCTCTCCCTGAGGTGCTGCTGTTAATCAAGAAAAGGTGATGACCTTTGAAGACTAGGGGCATACATAATCATCCTCCTGACACACTGATACTACTGAATGCTTCAAGGCCGGGTGCGGTGGCTCACGCCTGTAATCCCAGCATTTTGGGAGACCAAGGCAGGCCGATCGCCTGAGGTCAGAAGTTTGAGACCAGCCTGGCCAACTGGTGAAACCCTGTCTCTATTAAAAATGGAAAAATTAGCTCGGCGTGGTGGCGGGTGGGTGTAATCCCAGCTACTCGGGAGGCTGAGGTAGGAGAATTGCTTGAACCCAGGAGACAGAGGTTGCAGTGAGCCGAGATCACACCACTGCACTCCAGCCTGGGCGACAAAGCGAGACTCTGTCGAGACTCTGTCTCAAAAAAAAAAAAAAAAAAAAAAAAAAAGAATGCGGGCCGGGTGCGGTGGCTCAAGCCTGTAATCCCAGCACTTTGGGAGGCCGAGACGGGCGGATCACGAGGTCAGGAGATCGAGACCATCCTGGCTAACCCGGTGAAACCCTGTCTCTACTAAAAAACACAAAAAACTAGCCGGGCGAGGTGGCGGGCGCCTGTAGTCCTAGCTACTCGGGAGGCTGAGGCAGGAGAATGGCGTGAACCCGGGGAGGCAGAGCTTGCAGTGAGCCGAGATCGGGCCACTGCACTCCAGCCTGGGCGACAGAGCAAGACTCCGTCTCAAAAAAAAAAAAAAAGAATGCTTCAAATTTTGTCTAATTGATTCTATCCTAAGTAGAGATCAGAACTTTAGAAATATTTACGTAGTTTTTCGAAAAAGAGTCTCACTCTGTCACCCGGGTTAGAGTGCAATAGTGCCAGCTCAGCTCACTGTAACCTCTGCCTCTCAGCCTCAAGCCATCCTCCCACCTCAGCCTCCCGAGCAGCTGGGTCTACAGGTGCGCACCATCACCATAACCAGATAATTTTTTTGTATATTTGGTAAAGACAGGGTTTCGTCATGTTTCCCAGGCTGGTCTTGAACTCCTGAGCTCAAGCAATCCTCCTGCTTTGACCTCCCAAAGTGTTGGGATTACAGGCATGAGTCGCTGCGCCTGGTCAGAACTTTAGAAATATTCGTTCATTTAGTCCTTGTAACAATCATTAGGAGTAGATACTATTATTACATCCTGATTTTAAAGACAAGGAAACTTAGGCACAGATAGATTAGGTGACTTGTCAAAGGTCACAGTGACTGGGAAAATTGGGGTTTGAACTCTGGCTTCAGAGTCCATGCTCTTAGCAATTAACACCATGTCACTATTGAGAATTAGCTGGCGCAGTGGCTCACACCTTGGGAATGTGCAACACCTTGGGAAAGCCAAGGAGAAAGGATCCCTTGACCCTATAAGTTATTTTGTCTTTTTGTTTTTTGGGTTGTTTTTTGTTTTTTGTTTTTGTTTTTGACAGTCTCACTCTGTCTCCCAGGCTGGAGTGCAGTGGCGCATTCTCAGCTCACTGTAATCTCCTCCTCCTGCGTTCAAGTGATTCTCCTGCCTCCGTCTCCCAAGTTGGGAGTTGGGATTACATGCGTGCACTACCACACCTGACTAATTTTTTATATTTTTAGTAGAGATGGGGTTTTACCATGTTGGCCAGGCCGGTCTCGAACTCCTGACCACAAGTGGTCCACCCGTCTTGGCCTCCCAAAGAGCTGGGATTACAGGCGTGAGCCACCCTGTCTGGCCAACCCTATAAGTTTGAAAGTAGCCTGGACAACATAGTGAGCTCCCCACTGCTGAACCCCCAACTCTGTCTCTACAAAAAAAAAAAGTTGTTTTAATTAGCCAGCACCTCTAGTCCCAGCTACTTGGGAGGCTGAGGTGGGAGGATCACCTGGGTCCAGAAGGTTGAGGCTACAGTGAGCAGTGATTGTGCCACTGTACTACAGCCTGGGCGACAGAGCTAGACCCTGTCTCAAAAAAAGTTGTTTTTTTGTTTGTTTGTTTGTTTTAGATGGAATCTTGCTCTGTCACCAGGCTAGAGTGCAGTGGCACGATCTTTGCTCACTGCAACCTCCGGCTCCCAGGTTCAAGCAATTCTCCTGCCTAAGCCTCCCAAGTAGCTGGGACTACAGGTGTGTACCCCAACGCCCAGCTAATTTTTGTATTTTTAGTACAGACAGGGTTTCACCATGTTGGCCAGGATGGTCTCCATCTCTTGACCTCATGATCCGTCTGCCTCAGCCTACCAATGTACTGGGATTATAGGCATAAGCCACCACGCCCAACCTAAAAAGTATTTTTGTAAGTTTATATTTCTCTTTCTTAAAAATATTACTTCAAAACAAAAATTCTAACAGGACAAATTGATGGTGCATTTGGTCCTTGTCCTAGGCTCACCTACCCACTAATTGCTAGTTAGAAGCAATGATTGATAGCCTTTTGTACTTAATTTTGACCTACAGAACATTAGGACATATTGTTTTGGAGAACCCCTTCTTGGAAAGGATATGTTCACAGTTGGCATGCAGACCCTGCTGGATCTAGTTTGTACAACATTTTCCAGTGAAACAGTCGGTTTTCAGAAGCTGCCAAGTTTCTGAGACAAAACCTGGGATAATACTCATACCAGAAATATGTAAAGGGTAAACTTCTCATGAACTGCAAACTGGCAAACTGGATGGGCTTAACTGGTCACTTAAATGCATTCTCCATGATATCTCTATTTATAACTTTATATACCACCGTCTTTGGTGGTTATGCATTTATTGCTAACGTCAAGTGGGAAGTCTAAGATAATTATAGGGTAAATTCAGTTCATTTGTATTGTCAACATTAGGTGGCTTGTCTGCGGCACTTCTCTTGAACGTCTCCACCATTGCTTTACCACCACCCTCACCACACAATGTGTTAGTTTGGGAGGAAGGCCACAATATATTGCAGCTTCTTCCATCCAGAAATAGAGTCAAAATTTTTTTGGTGCTTTGAATCTAGGCTTGGCTAAGTAACTTGCTTTGTCCAACAGGACATTAGCAAATGAGATGCAAACAGAGGCTTGAAAAACACTTGTGCATTGAGGCTTAGCCTCTTGAGGCTGGAAGCTCTTCTGCCATCATGTGAACAAGCCCAGGCTAGCCTGCTGGATGATGAATGGCATGTGTCTAAGTCACTCTGTCATCCCAGCTGATATCAAACCAAGTGCCAGACAAAACAAAGAATTACCTGGCTCAAAATGTCAATAGTGCTGAGTTTGAGAAGCCTGGAATGAATGACTAAATGAATGAATGAATCTGACGTGAAATTGACTGTGTTGTCCACTGAGTCATAACTTGTCCTAGCCTTGCTGCTTTTTCTATTCATTGCTTCTGGTTTACAGCAGATGCTGTTAGTTCTACAGTGGGATGACAGTCAGAACTGGATGCCCATGCTTCATCTTTGCCAGCCGCTTCCCTCAGGGGTCCTCATGTCCTCCTCCCACACCAGCCTCAGCCTGCTGTCCTGAATTGGATGTGCAGATGATATGGTGTATTGGGTATCTTGCAATTGCCCCTTCAGATCCAATCTCAACCTTTCTCCATTCTGTTCTGCATCCTGGAAGGCTGACCTTTGTGAATGGCTTCAGTGAGCTCCTTCCCTCTGCCTTCCCTTTGGATTCAGTCAAGGAGGGTACTGATGGGAGAAAAATAAGGCTGGAGAATTGATGTTCCTGGATTCCTCCCTGTAGACTGCTGTGTAGGTTGACTTCATCCTCCTGCTGATGGCCTGACCTTCTAGCAGAAGGTTGCTGGTCTCTTTAACTGTAACTACTACTGCCCCTTGTCCCTTCAGGCCTAGGGATATAAAGGGCTTCCCCCTCCTGGTAGACCCCTTTCACTGAACCTTTCATTTTGGTTTCCCTTGCCTGGCCCTCACCTTCGTAAACAGTCTATGAAATTCTCCTAATTACCCTATTTACACGTGACATAGTTTCCTGCTGGGAAAAACACTGCAAATCACAAGACTGCCATCTGCTTTACTTCAAGGAAGACCTGCTGCCGAGACCAGCTCGGCTGGGGAGACCCTAACCCAGCGGCGCTAGAGGAATTAAAGACACACACACAGAAATATAGAGGTGTGAAGTGGGGAATCAGGGGTCTCATAGCCTTCAGAGCTGAAAGCCCCCAACAGAGATTTACCCACATATTTATTAACAGCAAACCAGTCATTAGCATTGTTTCTATAGATATTAAATTAACTAAAAGTATCCCTTATGGGAAACGAAGGGATGGGCATGGGCCAAATTAAAGGAATAGGTTGAGCTAGTTAACTGCAGCAGGAACATGCTCTTAAGGCATAAATCACTCATGCTATTGTTTGTGGTTTAAGAATGCCTTTAAGCGGTTTTACACCCTGGGAGCTCCAGGTGTTCCTTGCCGGTAAACCCACAACCTTCCAGCTTGGGCGTTAGGGCCATTATGGACATATCACAGTGCTGCAGATATTTTGTTTATGGCCAGTTCTGGGGCCAGTTTATGGCCGGATTTTGGGGGGCTTGCTCCCAAGAACCTGCAGTCTGTAAAGACCTGCTGCCTTGTCTCATCCATTGTATTTGCTCATCTTAGATACCAACAGCAAGTTGGAGCAAGCTGAGTGTCCCATGATCTTTTGGACGATGGATAGTCTATGGTGTTAGTCCATTTTGAGGTGGACCATACAGTCCATGTCCCTTCCCTCCCATACCACCCACTACCATATCTCACCAGTCTGAGCCCCAGGATTAAACAAGCACGCTTCCCAAGTGCTTCATGTTACCTAGGCAGTAAGCCCCAGGATCCATTGCCTGCTGATTTGTGATATGTTGGACTTGAATGACCCATCCTTTTCTGACCTTCTGCCCAGCTCTGAACTCTGGGCACCTGCCCACTGGCACAAAATCTGCTGCAGCTTTGCCAAGGGTGGCTATGTGCCTGGCTCCTGCTCTCTTAGCCTCTCTTTGCAGTGTATATTTCATGTAATGTTATTACAGTCACTTTCAAACGTGTGCTCATAGGTTCCAGACATTAACAGATGCTTTCTCTGGCCTTTTGGTAAGATGTTCAGAGCATTCAAAGAAAAACCAAAATGAGAACTAAATTCAATATCTTTTTGGCAATTTTTTTTTTTTGAGATCAATTTTCACTCTTGTTGCCCAGGCTGGAGTGCAATGGCAAGATCTCAGCTCGCTACAACCTTCACCTCCCGGGTTCAAATGATTCTCTTGCCTCAGCCTCCTGAGTAGCTGGGATTACATGCACTTGCCACCACACCCAGCTAATTTTTGTATTTGTAGTAGAGATGGGGTTTCACCATGTTGGCTAGGCTGGTCTTGAACTCCTGACCTCAGGTGATCCACCCACCTCAGCCTCCCAAAGTATAGGCGTGAGCCACTGTGCCCGGCCCTATGTGTCAAATCTTGCTTTGAGAGTGTTCCAGGCAAGGCACAGTGGCTCATGCCTATAATCCCAGTGCTTTGGGAGACTGAGATGAGAAGATCATTGAGCTCAGAAGTTTGAGGCTGTAGTGAACTATGATCGCACCACTGCACTCCAGGTTGGGGGACAGGGCAAGATCCTGTCTCAAAAAACAAACAAACAAACATAAAACACGTGTTCTAATTACTTCATTTCTTTATTTTTTTAGAGATGAAGTCTTGCTCTATCACCCAGGTTGGAGTGCAGTGGTGCCATCATAGCTCACTGTAGCCTCAAACTCCTGGTTTTAAGCGATCTTTCCACCTCGGCCTCCCAAAGTGTTGGGGTTATAGGCATGAGCCACTGCACCTGACCTATTCCAATTACTATTGCTGCATTAAAAACTACCCCCAAATGGCCGGGCATGGTGGCTCACGCCTGTTATCACAACACTTTGGGAGGCCAAGGCAGGCGGATCACCTGAGGTCAGGAGTTTGAGACCAGCCTGGCCAACATGGTGAAACCCCGTTTCCACTAAAAATACAAAAATTAGCCAGGCGTGGTGGTGTGCGCCTATAATCCCAGTTACTCGGAAGCTGAGGCAGGAGAATTGCTTGAACACTGGAGCTGGATGTTGCAGTGAGCCCAGATCGTGCCATTGTACTCCAGCCTGGGGGACAAGAGTGAAACTTTGTCTCAAAACGAAACAAAACATAACAACAACAAAAACAAAAAAAAAACTACCCCCAAATGTAGCAGCTTAAAATAACCATTTTATTCTGCTTAGATACACCACGAGTTAAGATTTCAGACAGGGTAGACTAGGGGTGATTTGTCTCTCCTCCCTGATGTCTAGAGCCTTTGTTGAGAAGACGATGGCTAGTGGTGCCTTAACAGCTGGAACTGGAATGGTCCGAGGTTCCATTCACTCACCTCTCTGACTCCTGGACTGGGATGGCTCAAAGACTGGGATTGCCACTGACAACCTGGCAGCCTCAGCATTGTCAGACCTTTTACATGGCAACCGAGGGCTCCAAGAGTGAGTGTTCCAGTGAACAAGGCAGTAGCTGCATGGCCTTTTATGAGCCAACCTCAGAGGCCACACATCATCACTTCTGTTGTATGCTTTTGGCTGGAACTGTCACAAGCCCACCCAAACTCATGTGCCCACTTAGACTCCACCTCTTGATGGGGCAGTGGTCAGTTCATGTTGTAGAGAAATAGGTGGGACAGGAGATGTCATTCAGCCATCTTTGGAAAATGCAATCTGCCCAAAGAGCTTGAAAAGTGATTGTCTCTTTTAATCTCAACAACCCTAGGAGGTAAGTGGTGGTTCTCCTAACTTACAAATGAGGAAGCAAGGTGAGGGTAAGCAACTTGCCCAAAGAGAAAGTGGCAAAGACTGGAGTTGGTGCTGTTCATTGAATTCTAAAGCCCCGTTATATATCAGAATTATATAGACTACGTATGAAAATATGTGTTAAATTAGGATTTTTCTACAAAGCAAAAATACTTATATAATCTTGAAATCAAGTGTAACTCTTTCTCCCCTTCAATTATTATATTAAAAGATTTTCATGCAGGATATTATATAGGATGTTGGGGCAGTTTGTGTTTTCCAAAAATAGCTGAAATGATAATGCCAGTCCCGCCTGCTCTTCGAGAACTCCCACCTCCTTCCACACGATGTAGATTCCATTTTCCCTTCCTTTAAACCTGATTGGGCTATGGCTGCTCTGACCAATAGGATACAGTGAAAGTGATCCTATGTGACATCCAAGGTGAGGTGGTAAAAGCCCACCTTATTTGGGGAAACCAGCCACCATGCTGTGAGCGAGTCCGAATTAGCCCACCCAGAGGGACTGCATGGAGAAGCCTAGGTGGAAGAAACTGAGATCCCTCAGCCAACAGCCACATTGAATTTTTAGAGATGTGAGTGAATGAACCCTCAGATGATTCCAACTTCAGTCTTTGACCCTTCCAGCTGAGGCTGCAGACACTGTGGAACAGAGAGAGATTCACTATCACGATTTCTGTCTGGGTTCTCAAGCATAATTGTCTGTGAGCTTAATAAATGGTTGTTTTGACTCTTGAGCCACTTGCTTGAGCCTGCTCCCATTCTATGGAGTATATTTTCATTTCAATTCATCTGTGCTTTAAAAAAATAAGTAAGTTGAGCGCGGTGGCTCATGCCTGTAATCCCAGCACTTTGGGAGGCCGAAGTGGGCGGATCATGAGGTCAGGAGATCGAGACCATCCTGGCGAACATGGTGAAACCCCGTCTCTACTAAAAATACAAAAAAATTAGCCGGGCGGGGTGGCGGGCGCCTGTAGTCCCAGCTACTCGGGAGGCTGAGGCAGGAGAATGGCGTGAGCCCGGGAGGTGGAGCTTGCAGTGAGCCGAGATGGTGCCAGTGCACTCCAGCCTGGTCGACAGAGCGAGACTCCATCTCAAAAAAAAAAAAAGTAAGTGTGCCGGGTGCGGTAGCTCACGCCTGTACTTCCAACACTTTGGGAGGCCAAGGAAGGCAGATCATGAGGTCGGGAGATCGAGATCATCCTGGCTAAAATGGTGAAACCCAGTCTCTACTAAAAATACAAAGAATTAGCCGGGCATGGTGGCAGACGCCTGTAATCCCAGCTACTTGGGAAGCTAAGGCAGGAGAATCGCTTGAACCTGGGAGGTTGCAGTGAGTCAACATCGTGCCACTGCTCTCCAGCCTGGTGACAGAGCAAGACTCTGTCTCAAAAAAAAAAAAAAAAGTAAATAAAATAAAAATAAATGGTCGTTTTACACCATTAAGTTTTGGAGTAATCTACTACACAGCCCTAATAACTAGAACACTATATATTAATAGCTTTCCTGTGACTAGTAGTTTACTGGCTTGAGCTGAAACTTGGCTTTGCCTCTTTATAATCAAGTCAGTCCCCCAAAATTATTCATGAAATGATTCTTAACTCCGAACACTGATATAGGATTACAAGCTATGGGAAACATATATGATGGAGAATCAAGGTTTTTGGCTAATATCTGGAAACACCTGAAGCTTCTTTATGACTGAAGTACAGAAATACCTAAATGGCAAGGCCCATTGACAGGGTAGAAGCCAGTACCAGATTCAACCAACAAGAAATACTGAGCTGCTTTTTTTTTTTTTTTTTTTGAGACGGAGTCTCCCTTTGTCACCCAGGCTGGAGTGCAGTGGCATGATCTCTGCTCACTGCAACCTCCACCTCCTGGGTTCAAGTGATTCTCCTGCCTCAGCCTCCTGAGTAGCTGGGATTACAAGGGTGTGTGTGCCGTCCGGCTCCTTTTTTTTTTTTTTTTTTTAGTAGAGATGGGGTTTCAGCATGTTGGTCAGGCTGGTCTGGAACTCCTGACCTCGTGATCTGCCAGCCTCAGTCTCCCAAAGTGCTGGGATTACAGGCTTGAGCCACCAAGCCCAACCTTGAGATGCTTCTTATAGGATGTTATGGCAGAGGATCAGATACATACAAGCTATGACAATTTTTCAAAGGTTGTGCTGTAAATATAGACAGTTACCCATGATCGCAGGGGGTTAAAAGAATCTGAGAAACTGAAACCCATAGGTAACATACAAATAAGTAAAATTTGGCGAGGCACAGTGGCTACGCCTATAATCCCAAAAATTCAGGGAGCTAAGGCAGAGGATCACTCAGATCCTCTAGTTTGAGACAAGACTGGGCAATCTGGGAAGACCCTGTGTCTACAAAAAAGAAAGGTACCTGGTGTGCTGGCCTGCAGTAGTCCTAACTACTCGAGAGGCTGAGACAGGAGCATTCCTTAAACTCAGGAGTTTGAGATTACAGTGAGCTATGATTGCATCACTGCACCCCAGCCTGGACAAAAGAACAAGACCCTGTCTCAAAAACAACAAAAAAACACAGGCCAGGTGCGATGGCTCATGCCTGTAATCCCAGCACTTTGGGAGGCCAACATGGGGGATCACTTGAGCCCAGGAGTTCCAGACCAGCCTGGGCAACATGGCAAAACCCTGTCTCTACAAAAATTAGCTGGGCATGGTGGTGTGTGTGTATAGTCACAGCTTCTCTGGGGAGGGGGGCGCTGAAGTGGGAGGATAGCTTGAGTCCAGGAGGTTGAGGCTGCAGTGAGCTGAGATTGTGCCACTGCGCTCCAGTCTGGGAGACAGAGTGAGATGTATCCTATTTGGATTATTTATATCTTTTTTCTTTCATATGTGAGAAGATGGAAAACACAATTTTCAATGTTTGCCTTTATTACCAACTTTGTATCGTCTGTAAGTAGGCTACTTAATATATGGTCAGTATACACATGACAACACAGATGAACCTCACTAGCACGGTGAGTAAAAAAAGATAGGCACAAAATGATACACTGGCAGGGCACGGTGGCTCATGCCTGCAATCCTAGCATTTTGGGAGGCCAAGGCGGGCAGATTGCCTGAGCTCAGAAGTTCGAGACCAGTCTGGGCAACATTGTGAAACCCATTCCTACTAAAAATACAAAAAATTATCTGAACATGGTGGTGTATGCCTGTAGTCCCAGCTACTCAGGAGGCTGAGGCATGAGAATCATTTGAACCTGGGAGGCGGAGGTTGCAGTGACCAGAGATCATGCCACTGAACTCCAGCCTAGACAAAAGAACAAGACTCTGTCTCAAAAAAAAAGAAAAAAAAAGTATACTGAATGATTTCATTTATAGAAAACTTAAGGACAGGCAATGGTGATAAAAATCAGAACAGATATGGTTGTAATTCTCTAAAATCTAACTTTTCAATCACAATTTGTTAGAATGTGTTTCAAAATTTCAAATTCTGCCTTGTTTCTTCAAGAGTAGGTGCATGTTTCCCTCATCTATGAGGACCTTCCAGGTTTGATGGGAGACGGGAGCCCTGTTTTTGCCTCTGATGTGCCCGGTGGATATGGTCTTCTCTCCTCTAGACTGGGGTCTTGGTACTTGCCTATTTCCAGAGTCTCTTCAACTCCAGTCTCTCCCACACTGCAGCATGAGCTGGCACTTGCCGGGAACCAATATATAACAGTTTCAACCATAGTACTAGGAATACAGGACTACCTGCAGGACTGAAACCCTGTCTTAGTCTGCTTAGGCTGCTATAACAACATATTATAATCTGGGTAGCTTATAAACTACAGACATTTATTTTTCAAAGCTCCAGAGGCTATGAAGTCCAAGATCAAGGTGCTGGCAGATTCGTTGTCTTGTGAGGGCCTGCTCCCTGATTCATAGATGGCACCTTATAGCTGCGTCCTCACATGGTGGAACAGGTGCACTAACTCTCTGGGATTTCTTTTGTAAGAGATCTAGGCTGGGTGTAGTGGCTCACGCCTGTAATCTCAGCACTTTGGGAGGCTGAGGTGGGCAGATTTGCTTGAGCTCAGGAGTTTGAGAACAGCCTGGGCAACATGGCAAAACCCTGTCTCAACAAAAAGTACAAAAATTAGCTGGGTGTGGTGTGTGTACCTGTAGTCCCAGCTACTCAGGAGGCTGAAGCAGGAGGATTGCTTGAGCCCGGGAGGTGGAAGTTGCAATGAGCTGAGATTGCGCCAGTGTGCTCCAGCCTGCTGAGTGACAGAGTGAGACCCTGTCTGAAAAAAAATAGATAAAAATAAAAATAAAAGATCTAATCCCATTCATGATCTACTCACCTCCCAAAGGCTCTGCTTCCTAATAGTCACATTGGTGATTCAATTTCAACATGGGAACTGGGAGAGCAGGGAACAGCACGAACATTCAGACCATAGCAGCTCTTGTAGGAATAACTTTAGATTCAAATCTCTGGTTATTTGAAACATTGTCTCATTCTCCCAAAAAAAGACCCTAAGAGAAGGACTGGGTTAGAGGTCATTTATTTGGAAGGAGATCCCAGGAAGCCCAGAGAGAAAGAAGGGAGGAGAGCCACGAAAGAGTAGATTAATACATAAGCCCTAACTTAGGACAGCCTTGGCTCAATGGGACCTCTCTGAGAGGCTGTGTAGAACAGGCCTCAGAAACATCACACTAAAAGACTGAAAAGCCATGGTATTTACATGCTGTTATAAGCTGAATGTCTATGTATCCCCTGACTAAATGTATATATTAGGACCCTAAACCCCAGTGAGAATGTATTAATATTTAGAGATTGGACCTTTTGCAATTACAGTTGGCCCTTGAACAACACTGGTTTGAATTACTTGGGTCCAGTTATATGTGGATTTTTTTGAATAAAAATTAACACCATGTGTGCCTCTCCTGCTTCCCCTTCCACCCCCTTCACCTCCGCAACCCCTGAGACAGCAAGACCAACCCCTCCTTTTCCTCCTCCACCTCCTCAGCCTACTCAACATTCAGACAACAAGAATGAAGACCTTTATGATGATCCACTTCCACTTAATGAATAGTAAATATACTTTCTCTTCTTTATGGTTTTCTTTATAACGTTTTCTTTTATCTAGCTTCCTTTATTGTAAGAATACAGTACATAATACATATAACACATATCAACTGTTTATGTTATCTGTAAAGCCATCTGTAAGGCTTCTGGTCAACAGACAATGGTCTATTAGTAGTTAGTTTTATTTTTCCATGTCCTAATTCCTTGAAATAGTTAAGTTTTTGAGGAATCAAAAGTTATATGTGAATTTTCAACTGTGTGAGGGGTGATGTCCCTAGCCCCTGTGTTGTTCAAGGGTCATGCATAAGGTTATATGAGATCATAAGGGTGGGGCCCTGATCTGATACGATTAGTGTCCTTATGAGAAGAGACACTGGACAGTTTGCTCTGTCTTCCCATGTGCATGCACTAAGGCCTTCTCACTAAGACCTCACATGGCCTTTCCTACAAGCCAGAAGGAAAGCCTTCATCAGAAACCATATCAGCCAGAATCTTGATCTTGGACTTCTAGAATCAAGAACTGTGAGCAAATAAAATTCTGTCATTTAAGCCACATAGTCTTTGGTATTTTGTTATGGCAACCTGAGTAGACTAAGACATGAGTCATCTTTCATTATCACTGGTTGAAGATTTCCCTTGAGGGTGTTGCAGGTGGCTTGAGGTGGGAAGCTTTGTCAGCACATACAAAACCTTCCTCCTGGCTGCAGGTGAACTCGGAGTGGAGCCAATGGCATGTGGAAAGGTCACACTGAGTCTTCTGTCCCGTTGTTTCCAATCTTTGACTTACAGATGCTGCTGCATCGACTACTCTGTCCATGTGCTTGTTTTGCACATGTTGCTGTATAAATTAGGGATAAAGTTGCTCCATCAAATGGTATGGATGCCCAAATTGTTCTCCTAAAGAGATTATGTCCATTTACATTCCACCAACAATATCTGTTTTTCCATACCCTTTCTGACACAGTTTATCTGTCATTTTGATCTTGCCAGCCTCTTAGGTAGAACACAGTGTGTCATTGTGGTTTTCACATGTAAATGTCTTCTAACTCAGTGTAACAGAGTGTGAGGCAAAGGTGAGGGAAAGAAAGCTTCCCTGCTTCTTTGGCAACCTCAGCTCATACATGAATTCTTCACCGAGGACACGGATACACCAGCAACCTCAAAGGTTATAGTGTCTTTGTCTTGGTTAGGGCAGGAAGCAACTCCCCTCCAGTACATTGTCTGACTTCAGTGGTAACTATGGTAACAATGTCGGTGTCAACAAACTCAGCAGAAGTAGCTTCACAAGCATCAAAGAACTTAGAACAGATTAAAGCCCAGGAAACTACAGTGGGAGTGGGGGCAGGGGTGGTGTAAGGGTACATACCGCATGGTAGCTATGTTTGTGAGCTCACCTAAGTTACTCCTGCTCATTTCCAGAAGACGTAGAATCAGAGACAGAGAAAAGCCACATGTGCTCTTATAGAGTTCCTGTAATTTTATCTCCGAATTTGTTCTACAGCTATTTTACTATGCTTCATCATAGACATGTATTGCTCTACAAGGGAGAAGGACTCTAATATTCAAGCAGTTGAAAAACATTATTTGCTGCCAACTCCATTATTCCTATAGATGAACTAGAAATGGGATGACTGTGTAGAGTGCTCAAGGTCAAAAGGAAGGTTGCAGGGAATTTATGGGAAAATTTGGGAAACACAGATCTAGGGATATTTAGAGAAAGGGTTTAAATGGACAGGACTGTATAGTGAGAGTTCTGGCCAGTCACAGTGGCTCACACCTATAATCTCAGCACCTTGGGAGGCTGAGGTGGGAGAATCTCTTGAGGCCAAAGAACTTGAGACCAGCCTGGGCAATACAGTAAGACCTGTCTATACAAAAAAATTAAAAAGTTAGCTGGACATGTGGTATGTGCCTGTAGTTCCAGCTACACGGGAGCTGAGGTAGGAAGATGGCTTGAGGCTGGGAAATTGAGGCTGCAGCAGCAGGCCGGGGGCGCGGTGGCTCAAGCCTGTAATCCCAGCACTTTGGGAGGCCGAGACGGGCGGATCACGAGGTCAGGAGATCGAGACCATCCTGGCTAACATGGTGAAACCCCGTCTCTACTAAAAAATACAAAAAAACTAGCCAGGCGAGGTGGCGGGCGCCTGAGGTCCCAGCTACTCGGGAGGCTGAGGCAGGAGAATGGCGTAAACCCGGGGGGCGGAGCTTGCAGGGAGCTGGGATCCGGCCACTGCACCCCAGCCGGGGCGAAAGAGCGAGACCCCGTCCAAAAAAAAAAAAAAAGGAAAGAAAGAAAGAAGGGAGGGAGGGAAGGAAGGAAGGAAGGGAAGAAAGAAAGAGAGAGAGAGAGAAGAAAGTTCCCCGGTAAAATTTTAAATGCCTATTCTTTAATTTTTAAAAACCTTTTTTCTTTTTCTTTTGAGTCTCACTCTGTCACCCAGGCTGGAGTACAGTGGCCTGATCATGGCTTACTGCAACCTCTGCTTCCTGGGTTCAAATGATTCTTGTGCCTCAGCCTCCCAAGTGGCTGGTATTACAGGTGTGTGCCACCACTCCCAGCTAATTTTGTTGTTGTTGTTGTTATTTCTTGTAGAGGTGAGGTTTCGCCATATTGTCCAGGCTGGTCTCAAATTCCTGAACTCAAGTGATCCATCCACCTTGGCCTCCCAAAGTGCTGGGATTACAGGCATGAGCCACTGCACCCAGTTGATTGTGTGGTTTAAAAACATGAATTATTTTCTCAGACAATAATTCTGAGGGAGCCTCCATGATAGAGGCTGGAAAGTTCAAGATCAAGGTTCTAGCAGGGCTTCTAATGAGGCTGCAGTCACCTTCTCTCTGTATGGCAGAGAGAGAGAGAGAGAGCTTTCTGGTGTCTCTGTTTTAAGCACATGAATCCTATCAGAAGAGGTACCCACCCTTATAACCTAATTTAATCTTAACTACCTCCTTATGTAGGCACTATCTCCAAATACAGTCATATTGTGGGTTAGGGCTTCAACATATGAATATGGGGGTGCACAATTCAGTCCATAGCAGATGGAATAAACATATTTGATACAACTGAAAGGATAATTCAGAACGTAGAAGATAGGTCAGAAGAAACTATCCAGGATATAGCGTGGAAAGATGAAAAGACATAAAGCACACAAGACTTGAGAGGAGAACTAGAGGATAATGAGAGAGGGTCTAGTATATTTTAACCCGAGTCTTAGAAGAAGAAAAGACAAAGAATGAGGCAGAGGCAACATTTGAAAAAACAAAAACAAAAAAACAAAAAAACCTAAGAATTATTGGAACTAATGAAGGACATGAACCCACAGATTCATGAAGCCTAACAAATCCCAAGCAGTATAAATTTTTAAAAATTCATTCCTAGATATGTTATGAAGACACTTCGGAAACCAAAGAGAACAATTTTAAAGCATTCAGAGGAAAAATAGATTCTTTTCAAGACTTATTTACAGGAGCTAGAAGAGAATGGAATGATATCTTCAGTAGGCTGAAGGAAAATAACTGCCATTGTAGAATCCTACTTATCACAAAACTATCCTTCTGGAACAAAGGCAATTACAATTAGGAGTTGGGGGTAAAAGGCAACATAAAGACATTTTAGACAAACTGAACAAGAAGACTTTAACCACCAGCAAATGTGCATTAAAGGAAAATCTAACAGGCATTATTTCAGGAGAATGAAAATGATCCCATATGAAAATCAGAGGTGCAAGATGGAATAAAGAGCAAATAATTGATATATATGTGAGTAATTTTAAATAAGTATTCAGTATACAAAACAAAAATAGGCGGGGTGCAGTGGCTCATGCCTGTAATCCCAGCACTTTGGGATGTCATGGCAGAAGGATCACTTGAGGTCAGGAGTTCAAGACCAGACTGGCCAACATGGTGAAACTCCGTCTCTACTAAAAATACAAAAGTTAGCTGGGCATGGTGGCATGCGCCTATAATTCCAGCTATCTGGGAGGCTGAGGCACAAGAATTGCTGGAACCCAGGCAGTGGAGGTTGCAATGAGCCCAGTGTGTTAGTAACTGGTTGCAAGTAACCCCAATGTGTTACTGCATTCCAGCCTGGGTAACAGAGTGAAACTCCATCTCAAAAAAACAGAAACAAAATAATAATGTCACATGGAATCTTAAAAATACAGAATTAAAATATAAAGGGAGACAATTATTTCAATGTCATGATGAAGATTAGAGGTTAGAGGATTTCAGACTTATAACAACAAAGTTATTTTATGCATGTATGTATGTATGTATGTATGTATGTTACTTATTTATTTGAGACGGAGCCTCACTCTGTTGCCCAGGCTGGAGTGCAGTGGCACAATCTTGGCTCACTGCAACCTCTGCCTCCCAGGTTCAAGCGATTCTCCTGCCTCAGCCTGCTGAGTAGCTGGGATTATAGGTGCGTGCCATCACAGCAGGCTAATTTTTAAATTTTGGGTAGAGATGGGGTTTCACCATTTTGGCCAGGCTGGTCTCAAACTCCCAATCTCAAGTGATCTGCCTGCCTCAGCCTCCCAAAGTGCTGGGATTACAGGCATGAGTCACCGTGCCCAACCACAGTGGAGTTATTTAAAATGCAGTTTTTTTGTTTTGTTTTGTTTTGCTTTTGTGAAACAGGATCTCTCTCTTCTGCCTAGGCTGGTCTCCAACTCCCGACCTCAAGTGATCTGCCTGCCTCAGCCTCCCGAAGTGCTGGGATTACAGGCATGAGCCACCGTGCCCAGCCAAAGTTGAGTTATTTAAAATGTAATTGTTTTGTTTTGTTTTGTTTTGCTTTTGTGAAACAGACTCTCTCTGTGCTGCCCAGGCTGGAGTGCAATGGCGTGTTCGATCATGGCTCACTGCAGCCTAGATTTCCCAGGCTCAAATGATCTTCCCACCTCAGCCTCTGGAGTAGCTGGGACTACAAACTCACGCCACAACACCCAGCTAATTTTTGTGTAATTTTCTTTTTTTTTCTTTCTTTTCTTTTCGTTTTTTTTTTTTTCTTGCGCCACTAGTCCCAGCTAATTTTTGTGTAATTTTCTTTTTTTTTTCTTTCTTTTCTTTTCTTTTTTTTTTTTTTTGAGGCCGAGTTTCTCTCCTGTCACCCAGGCTGGAATACAGTGGCACAATCTTAGCTCACTGCAACCTCCGCCTCGAGGGTTCAAGCAATTCTCCTGCCTCAGCCTCCCAAGTAGCTGGGATTACAGGTGTGTGCCACCACGCCCAGCTAATTTTTGTATTTTTAGTAGAGGCAAGGTTTCACCATGTTGGCCAGGATGGTCTCGATCTTCTGACCTCGTGATCCACCCACCTCGGCCTCCCAAGGTGCTGGGATTACAGGTGTGAGCCACCATGCCCGACCACGTCATTTTTTAGAGATAAGGTCTTGGTAGGTATGTTGCCCAGGCTGGTCTTGAATTCCTGGGCTCAAGCCGTCCTCCTGCCTTGGCCTCCCAAATTGCTGGGATTACAGGTGTAAGCCACCATGCCCAGCGTTCTTCTTCTTTTCTTTTTTAAGAGTAGAAGTGTTTTTGTAGCTGTAAGGGTAGAATAGCTAAAAATCAAGGAGAAAATTCAATGTTTGATTACATTAAGCATATTTCCAGAAGTATGGAACATGTCTTTAACTTGTCCTAGACTTGCTGTATACACTTTTTTCAACTTTAATGTCCATTATTAGGAAAATAGGGGATAAAAGACACATAAGACTAAAAAAAGAAATTCAGATCAGAATGAGAGAAGACCTGGAAGATAATGTGAGAAGGTCTAGTATATATTTAACACAAGTCTTGGAAGAAGAAAAGATAAAGAATGAGACCCTGTTCACAACCACTAATAATAAACAAAAGAATAAAATACCAATTAAGCAGCCCACCCGAACAGACAAAGTGATTTGACTGTGGGTACCCTTGGTGAGCTCACACTCCCTTCTTTTGTCTGGATACTAATTCTTCACTCAGTTTACATTGCAACTCATCTCCTCTATCTAATTAATGAGATCATATTAATTTCTGTTCAGAAACTTGTGTTATGTAAGAGTCAGTGTTTAGTGACACAAAAAAGTAGTAGAGAATCAAGGAACATCCAGGGTCTTTAGAAACTGCGGACACATCAGATATCAGTGGCATTTCTGAGGCTGCTACCTGCTTATTCCTGGAAGTCTCTGCGGGGTTGCCGGCCAGAGGTATCATTTTCTCTCTGACCTCCTGTCTCTCCCGGAGCTTTTGTTCCATGTTGATCACATTACTGGGGTGTTCTATTTTAAGGCTAACCTTAAATGACTTGAATTCTTTTGCAAAAGAATTCAAGAGTTGAACAATTGGTTTCCTTCCAGCAGGACTTCTGATTTATCTGTTCCATCAATGGAGTGGACTGTCAAAAGGATGGCCACAGCGTATGGTGGGAAAGTGGACACGACACCTCTGTTTTCAGGACAGGCAGCTATGTCCCAGCTTGTGCACGGCAAATCCTTGTGCCCCCAAAATCTGCACCTAGAGTAGTTTAACCTTTTATTATTATCATTATTATGATTACTTTTAGCTATGGGGGTCTCACTATGCTGCCCAGGCAGGTCTCGAACTCCTGGTGTAAAGCAATCCTCCTGCCTTGGCCTCTCAAAGTGCTAAGATTACAGGTGTGAGACACCATGCCTGGCCCATGGTGTAGTTTTGTTTTGTTTTGTTTTGGTTTTGTTTTTTTGTTTTGTTTTGTTTTTTGAGACAGAGTCTCACGTTGTAGCCCAGGCTGGAGTACAGTGGAGCAATCTCAGCTCACCGTAGCCTCAATCTCCTGGGCTCAGATGAGCCTCCTACCTCAGCCTTCCAAGTAGCTGGAAGTATAGGTATGAGCCACCACATCCAGATAACTTTTGTATTTTTTTTTTTGTGGAGATGGGTTTTCACCTTGTAACCCAGTCTGGTCTCAAACTCCTGGGCTCAAGCCATCTGCCCACCTCAGTCTCCCAAAGTGGTAGGATTATAGGCATGAGCCACTGTCATGGTGTAGTTTCGAATGGCTGTACATTTTCAATTTACTGAGTGGAGGCCAGGCAAAATACTATCTGACTTGGAGTAACTGTCATCAAGAAAGGAGTGAGCTATTCTTGCAGCTCAGCCACGTGAGGGACGCAGTCTCCAACTCCCAATCCCCCTTGAGCTTCCCTCAGCAGCCTTAGGATATCTGGCTTCACAATCTCTTTATCGCTTCATCTTTTCTCCACTGTTCTCTAAGCACTCTATGGATTGGATGCCATCCACTTGCACACAGCCTTCTAACATCCATGCCACCTCTGTTTTTCTAGGCACACATGTTAGCACCTAGGCTTAGGAATCCCCGCGGAACTGCAGTCTGAAAAGAGGGGTTAAAGAGATTTGCTCAGCAACATTTCCTGCATTGTTCCCTTTTCCCACATAAGTACTTCAAAATTTTTCTAGTGGGGAAAATATTTAGTCCCAAACTCTTTGGTCAAGGTAAAATCTATTTTTTTTTTTTTTTTTTAAGAACAATAGTTCAAAGACTGGACGCGGTGGCTCACACCTGTAATCCTAGCACTTCGGGAGGCTGAGGCAGACGGATCACCTGAGGTCAGGAGTTCAAGACCAGCCTGGCCAACATGGTGAAATCCTATCTCTACTAAAAATACAAAAATGAGCTGGGCGTGGTGACTCACGCCTGTAGTCCCAGTTACTCGGGAGGCTGAGGCACGAGAATAGCTTGAACCCAGGGGACGGAGGCTGCAGTGAGCTGAGATCACACCACCGCACCCCAGTCTGGAAACAGAGACTTGGTCTCAAAAATAAAACAAAACAAAATCGGTAAATTGATTCAGCTGGGCACAGCGGTTCATGCCTATAATCCCAGCACTTTGGGAGGGTGAGGCAGGAGAATCACTTGAGCCCAGGAGCTGGAGACCAGCCTGGGCCACATAGTGAGACCCCATCTTTACAAAGCATAATAATAATAAATTAGCCAGGTGTGGTGGTGCACACTTGTCATCCTAACTACTTGGGAGGCTGAGGTAGGATAATCATTTGAGCCCAAGAGTTCAAGGATGCAGTGAGCTATGATCATGCCACTACACTCCAGCCTGGGTGACAGAGAGAGACCCTGTCTTTAAAAATAGATTGAAAAAAACTAATTCATTCAAACATATTTTGATTAAAATGTGCCCAAATCATGATTTTGTAATAAATGCTATGCAACCAACCATACATGATATTGTTAATATAATCTAGTATTTGCTATTGTATAATACGATATGTAATAGATCATATAAAGTTATTGTGGGAGATTCAGAGTCCATGGATTATAAACCAACAATAAAAGAGCCAGGACTGAGGGATGCCAAGATGCCAAGGAGTAAAAAGTCAATAATGTTTCAATTTCTTAAACCTTCACATGTTTTAGGCTTCATGGGATGGTTCAGCTGCAGAGATAGATTAACCCATGAATAATGTACTAGCATGGACCATTCTTCCGGCTTTCCAGCAGGGATGCAGCCAACAACTGTAACATCACCTGTGTTACTGATAAGGTAACTGATAGAGATTGGGCAGAACACCTACGGTTTTATCCTGTAAGTAAAGGATTCAAACCAAGTGGCATCCAATACTCAGAGGGATGTGCCAGGTATGCCTTCTGTGAATTGGTAGCCTTGCAGTATTCTGAATGTGACCCTTCTTTTTCTCATATTCTAATGCTAATGTAACTCTTGGTTTGTCAGGGTTCTGTTCTCCAAAGACTTAAGTGTCTGAACACAAAGTAAACACATCAACCTCACAAGGTAAAGAATTTTACTGGGTATGGTGGCTCATGCCTGTCATCGCAGCACTTTTGGAGGCTGAGGCAGGAGGACTGTTTGACACTAGGAGTTCAAGACCAGTCTGGTGGCAACACAAAGAGAATCCCATCTCTACAAAAAGAAAGCAAAAATAACTGGGTCCAGGAATTCAAGGCTGCAGTGAGCTATGATCAGGTCACTACACTCCAGCCTGGGCAACAGAGTGAGACTGTCTCCTAAAAAACAAACCAAGGTGGTGGCTCACGCCTGTAATCCCAGCACTTTGGGAGGCCAACGCAGGAAAATCACTTGAACCCAGGAGTTCAAGACCAGACTGGCCAACATGGTGAAACCTGGTCTCTCCAAAAAAATACAGAAAAACAAACAAAACAACAAACAAAAAAAACCCCAGCTTAGCCATGTGTGGTGCCACACGCCTATGGTCCCAGGGAGGCTGAGATGGGAGGAGTACTTGAGCCTGGGAGGAGGTTGAGGCTGCAGCAAACCATGTTCACACCACTGCACTCCAGGCTTGGTGGAAAGAGTTAGACTCTGTCTCAAAAAAAAAAAAAAAAAAAAAAAAAATGCTTTACAAAACTCTTAGGGGTAGAAAGACTAGCAAAATCAGCCTTGCCTCTCCTGTGAGTTTTTGTCCTAGTGAAATCAGAAATCATATTTAAAATTATGACAATATCGGTCAGGTGCGGTAATTCCAGTACATTGGGAGGCCGAGGCTGGTGGATCACCTGAGGTCAGGAGTTCGAGATCATCCTGGCCAACATGGAGAAACCCCATCTCTACTAAAAATACAAAAAATTAGCCCGGAGTGATGGTGGGCACTTGTAATCCTAACAACTTGGGAGGCTGAGGCAGGAGAATCACTTAAACCTGGGAGGCGGAGGTTGCAGTGAGCTGAGATCATGCCATTGCACTCCAGCCTGGGCAACAAGAGCAAAACTCCGTCTCAAAAAAAATAAATAAATAAAACAAAATAAAATTATGACAATATCAACCCTGAAGTGTGAAAAACAGTAACAATCAAAGAAACAAACAAAATGGGAACACAGACAGACCACCTATTTCTTTTCCTTCTTCGGTAGTGCAGGCAGTTTGTAGGCTAAAAGCCATATTCTAGGAAAGCTACCTCTAGTAGAGCCACATTCTAGGAAAATTGCCTGGGTCCTGGATCTGGTCCTGATGTACTACCCTAAGCACATTGTGTATTGATAAAGGACGTGCATGTACATACTTTTTAAGCCAGTTTTTTGTTACTATATCCTGCCGCTGAATTTGAACTTAGAAAAATAATGGAAATCCAGCCTCTCCCGTCTGACCCTTGAGTCTGTGTGTGCTGCCCAAGGATACCCAGGGCGCTCCCACAAGCGCCCGCAGCCTGAGTCACTGCATCCCTATCCCCACTAGATCAGGGTTTACACTCTTCCTTCAAATCAGGACTTGAAAATAGGCACCTTTTGGCCGGGCACGGTGGCTCAAGCCTGTAATCCCAGCACTTTGGGAGGCCAAGACGGGCGGATCACGAGGTCAGGAGATCGAGACCATCCTGGCTAACACGGTGAAACCCCGTCTCCATTAAGAAATACAAAAAACTAGCCGGGCGAGGTGGCGGGCGCCTGTAGTCCCAGCTACTTGGGAGGCTGAGGCAGGAGAATGGCGTGAACCCGGGAGGCGGAGCTTGTAGTGAGCTGAGATCCGGCCACTGCACTCCAGCCTGGGTGACAGAGCGAGACTCCGTCTCAAAAAAAAAAACACGCTGGGTCAACAGTCTCCCTTAGGTACAATGAGCCACAAAGCCAGCTAAAAGAAGTGACTGGGTTTGATAGCAGGTGAAAAAGAAAAGGGAAAATTTTTTTTTTTTTTTTAAAAGACAAGAAGTGACTGGGAGTGGTTACAGAACATGAGCTCTGCAGCAGACCTGGGTTCAAAACCTTCCTCTATCACTTAGTAGCCATGGGACACTGGACAACTTACTTGATTGCTCAAATATGCTAATTTGAATTTCCCTAGAAGCAGATCCTGAGGCAAGGATTCACCTGTGAGTAGTTTATTTAGCAGATGATCCAGAAAACATTACTAGGGGAGTAGAGAAAATGAGATCAGAATGGGAAGGAAGACAACAGAGGAGAGGGCATATTGCCAAGCGAGTCACCACCATAGACCACTGGAGCACTCTATTATTTTGTGTTTTTCTTTGTTTGCTTGTTTAATAGAGATGGGAGCCTCACCATGTTGCCCAGGCTGGTCCCGAACTCCTGGGCTTAAGCGATCCTCCCGCTTCAGCCTCCCAAAGTGTTGGGGTTACAGGCATGAGCCACTGCTCCCAGCCTCCACTGGGGAACTCTAGAAGACTGTGTATAACACACACCTAGGAGTTTTCTCGGCAAATGGTGGGGGGAGTTAGGTCCTTATCAGCATCGATTAACAGCTGCTTGGGGCAGAGAGGAGGACTAATTCCTTGGCACTTCTGATCTGCCTCCCAGGAGCAAGTTAAGCTCCGGTAGCCAGAGAAGGCCCTCAGGCAAATAGTTTTACATGTGGGCAGTTGAAAATATGGCCAGGGAGCCCAGAAATACTAAGGGCAAGGATAACAGCGCGGTCTGCATCTGCTACACCCAATGCATTTTCTGTCATTTCTAAACCCCCTCAGTCAATGGAAGCTGCTATCATTTCAGCCAAAATACAGCAGAAATGTTCTTTCTTCTTCCTCTTCCTCTTCCTCCTCCTCCTCCTCCTCCTCCTCCTCCTCCTCCTCCTCCTCCTCCTCTTCTTCTTCTTCTTCTTCTTCTTCTTCTTCTTCTTCTTCTTCTTCTTTTCTTCTTCTTCTGTTTTGTTTTTCAGACAGGGTCTGTGTCACCCAGGCTGGAGTGCAGTGGCACAATCTCAGTTCACTGCAGCCTCGACTTCCTGGGCTCAAGCGATTCTCCTACTCCAGCCTCCGGAGTAGCTGGGACCACAGGTGTGCTCCACCATGTCCAGTTAATGTTTATATATTTTGTGAGACGAGACCTCGCCATGTTGCCCAGGCTAGTCTTGAACTCCTGGACTCAAGCAATCTGCCAGCCTCAGCCTCCCAAAGTGTTGGGATTACAGACGTGAGCCACTGTGCCCAGCCCAGAGCAGAGAAATTGAAAGAAGATGTGGTAAACTGAGTTATGTCCTCTTTCCCAAACAAAACCACATCCTAATCCTTAGAATCTGTGGGCATTACATTACCAGGACAAAAATGACTTCCGATGTGATCAAATTAAAGATTTGAGATGGGAAGATTATTCCGAATTATCCAGGTGGGTACAATGTCATCACATAGGTCCTTATAAGAGCCAAAAGCCGGATGCGGTGGCTCATGCCTGTAATCCCAGCACTTTGGGAAGCCGAGGAAGGCGGATCACGAAGTCAGGAGATCGAGACCATCCTGGCTAACACAGTGAAACCCCATCTCTACTAAAAATACAAAAAATTAGCCGGACGTGGTGACAGGCGCCTGTAGTCCCAGCTACTCAGGAGGCTGAGGCAGGAGAATGGCGTGAACCCAGGAGGCGGAGCTTGCAGTGAGCCAAGATTGATGCCACTGCACTCCAGCCTGGGTGAGAGTGATATTCCATCTCAAAAAAAAAAAAAAGAGCCAAGCAGGAAAGTCAGAGTCAGAACAGGTAGCCTCTAAACACTGCAAAAGGCAAGGAAACAGATTTTCCACCACATCCTCCAGTAGGAATGTAGTCCTGCTGACTCATTTGAAACATCTGACCTCCAGAACATAAGATAAATTTGTGGGTTTTTTCCTGTGTGTGTGTGTGTGTGTGTGTGTGTGAGAAAGAGACGGAGTCTCACTCTGTCACCCCGGCTGGAGTGCAGTGGCACGATCTCGACTCACTGCAACCTCCACCTCCCGGGTTCAAGCAATTCTCCTGCCTCAGCCTCCCAAGTAGCTGGAATTACAGGCAGGCATCACTATGCCCAGTTAATTTTTGTATTTTTAGTAGAGACAAGGTTTTACCATTTTGGCCAGGATGGTCTTGATCTCTTGACCTTGTGATCTGCCTGCCTCGGCCTCCCAAAGTGCTGGGATTACAGGCATGAGCCACCGCACCTAGCCAAATTTGTGTTAAGTCACTAATCTTGTGGTAATTTGTTACAGCAGCAATAGGAAACTAATACAGAAAAGTGGTCAGGAATAAGAATTGCTGCCACATAATAGTATTTCCTATGAGCCAGCACTAAGCACTTTAAGACTCTTAGGTCAGGCATGGTCTCACATCTGTAATCCCAGCACTTTGGGAGGTTGAGGTGGGAAGATCACTTGAGCCAAGGAGTTTGGGACCAGCCTGGGGAACATAGTGAGACCCCATTGCATTTAAAAAAAATATACAAAAATTAGCAGGGCATGGTGGTGTGCACCTGTAATCCCAGCTACTTGGGAGGCTGAGGTGGGAGGATTCCTCGATAACAGGAGTTTGAATCTGCAATAAGTCGTGATTGCACCACTACACTCCAGCCTGAGCAACAGAGCAAGACCCTATGTTAAAAAAAAAAAAAAAAAAGTAAAAGAAAGCATCTTAATTGCTTTAATCCTTACACCGACTATAGTTACATTTGCTACGTGGCCTTGAACTCATCTTGCCATTTTGAATGTCCATTTATATTCCTCTGTGCTATAGCTAAATGATAAAAAGCTTTTAATTAATTTTATTATTGCAGTTTCACTAAGCAAACAAACAGTTCTCCTGTGGAAAAACATCTGATGCCAAAAGCTTCCCTTCATGCCAATACAAGAGTGAAGGCTGATGCAGTTTCACTTGAAGCAGGTTGAATAAAAACTGGACTCGGCCCCTTTAAGTCCGGCTGATGACAAACGGCTAGTTTTTATCTTTTGCTGTTGCTCTGGCTCAGTACAGCCATTTAATTATTCATAGGAAGGTCTTTGGTATTTTCACTGTAGAAGTCACATCTAAGACTTAAATTTTACTTCCACCAACTCCAGTGATGAAGTTTCCAGACTAATGAAAACGTCAGTGCTGTGACATTTCTGGAACCCATTCTCAGCTCCGCAGGGAAAGCTAGACTTGGGTTTTCCATTATTGGAGCATAAAGTTCTTCACTCACCAAAACTGCATCAGCAGGAAAATCCACCAGACACTTTAAGCTAGTGATTACACTGATGTGAATATAAACTTACCACGAATATAACAATGAAAGTTTTTGTATGCTGGGGAAAATCTTGGAGTGTGGAGAAAGCATCTCAATTACCTTGCAGGTCAGTGTGCAATTATATTAGGCTTTTCCCCTTTCTCTCCCTCTTCATTTCCCGTTTCTTTCTAAATAGCACTAGATACAAAGGGGAAAGGCAAATGGGGTTATTACTTTGTTTAAAAAGGAAAGGATGGTTACTTCTTTTCTTTTTTTTAAATCGTTGTTAGGATTTTTTTTTTTTTTTTTGGTAGAGACAGGAGTCTTGTTATGTTACCCAGGCTGATCTCAAACTACTGACCTCAAGTGATCCTCCCACCTGGGCCTCCCAAAGTACTGGGATTACAGGTGTGTGCCACTGCATCCAGCCTTTTTTAAAAAAATAATTTTAATCACAGCTGTAATCCTAGGACTTTAGGAGGTCCAGGTGGGTGGATCACCTGAGGTCAAGAGTTCGAGACCAGCCTGATCAACATGGAGAAATCCCGTCTCTACTGAAAATACAAAATTAGCCAGGTGTGATGGCACATGCCTGTAATCCCAGCTACTCTGGAGGCTGAGGCAGGAGAATCACTTGAACCTGGGAGGCGGAGGTTGTGGTGAGCCAAGATCGCACCATTGCACTCCAGCCTGGGCAACAAGAGCAAAACTCCATCTCAAAAAAAAAAAAAAAAAAAATTAAAACAGAGACAGGGTCTTGCTATGTTGCCCAGGTTGGTCTCAAACTCCTACCTCGATCTCCCAGAGTGATGGAATTGCAGGTGTGAGCCTCTGCCCTCAGCCAATGGTGACTAATTAACCAGAAAGGCATTTACTCAAGACTTTTAGATAGAGATCATCAACACTGTAAAGAGGGAATTAAAAGTTTATTTGATTTTTATCCTCTTTGGGTCTTGTAGAAGATTCAGGCTCTTGATGTTTCTGAACTGTTGCATCAGCTACCTGTTTGTTTATGTCTTCCTTTTTAGGCTATAAATTCCTCAGGGCAGGTCCTCAGCCTTATTTATCTTTGTTTTTCCAAATTCCAGAACATTCTGAACACATAGAAGATATTTGTGCTTATTGAACGGCATGACAAGTTGACTGTATACATTAATACATGAATAAATAAAGTTCATAGCTTTTCACTGTTGGATGATTCCAGGTATAACCGCAGGTTCAGTGCAGAGCCTGAGCAAGCTCAGTGATCACTTGCTGAATATAAATAAAGGTAGCCGGGTGCATCGAGACCAGCCTGGCCAACATGGTGAAACCTCGTCTCTACTAAAATACAAAAAATTAGCCAGGCATGGTGAGGCACCTTGTAGTCCCAGGTACTGGGAGGCTGAGGCACCAGAATCGCTTGAACCTGGGAGGCAGAGATTGCAGTGAGCCGAGATTGTGCCACTGTACTCCAGCCTGGGCAACAGAGTGAGATTCTGCCAAAAAAAAAAAAAAAAAAGAGAATATAAATAAAGGTAAAACTGTAAACTGGCGCCAGCCTACCTGAGCCTTCTTTAGGACTCTCACATAGCCAGCCCTGTTTTTGGTGACTTCGTCCCTCACATGCTTAGTCATTATCATGCAATTTGACAGTATGCTTGCACTCCAACAGAGATGCTGAGGAAACATAACGATACTCACACCTTTGTGCAGCTCACAACCTGCACAAAATAGCTGCACTCTAACAACCAAACGGCATTGCATTTGTGTCCGCTTCATGGCATTCCTGCCTCCACAGTAAAATAACACTCAGTACAGGTAAAATACTCTCTAAAATACTCTTTTTTTTCTTTTCTCAAGACAGAGGCTTGCTTTGTCACCCAGGCTGGAGTGCAGTGGCACGATTTCGGCTCACTGCAACCTCTGTCTCCTGGGTTCAAGCAATTATCCTGCCTCAACCTCCTGAGTAGCTGGGATTACAGGCACACACCACCACACCTGGCTAATTTTTGTATTTTTAATAGAGACAAGGTTTTACCATGTTGGCCAGGCTGGTCTCGAACACCTGACTTCATGATCCGCCCACCTTGGCCTCCCAAAGTACTGAGATTACAGGTGTGAGCCAGCCTAAAATACTCTTACAGGCAGGGCACAGTGGCTCATGCCTATAATCCCAGCATGTTGAGAGGCTGAGGCAGGAGGATCGCTTGAGCCCAGGAGTTCAAGACCAGCCTGAGCAGCATAGTGAGACCCATTCTCTACGAAAAATACAAAATTAGCCAGGCATGGTTGCAAGCACCCTGTATACCCAGCTACTCAAGAGACTGAGATGGGAGGATCGCTGGAGCCTGGGAGGTTGAGGCTGCAGTGAGCCGTGATTGTGCCACTGCACTGCAGCCTGGGTGACAGAAATGAGATCCTGTCTCAAAAATAATACTTTTATAAATAAATAAAATACTTTAAGAATAAGGGATACAGGCATAATAAATCAGCAAAATAAAATTCCGGTTAATTGTTGAACATTGTTTCACACATACATCAAACAAGTGAAAACATTTATAGACAAACAGCAACTTTATAGACAAAAAAAGAAGAAAAAAAAAGAGAAACCCAGCCAGACATGGCAGTTCACACCTGTAATCCCAGCACTTTGGGAGGCCAAGGCAGGAGAATCACTTGAGCTTAGGTGTTCGAGATCACCTTGAACAACATAGTGAGACCCCCTGTCTCTACAAAAATTTTAAAAATTAGTTGGGCATAATGGTGTGCACCTGTGGTCCCAGGTACTGGGGAGGCTAAGGAGGGAGAATTGCTTGAGCCAGGAAGGTCAAGGTTACAAAGAGCGGTGATTGCACCACTGCACCACTCCAGCGAGGCCCTGTCTCCAAAAACAGAGAGAGAGAGAGAGAAATCTTTTGTATTTGACCTATTTAACCACTTCATACAAACCAACTACTCATAGTACAGCTTAATACATACACAAAAAAAACTTAATAGATGCTCAGAATAAGAGTCGTCCTCTTGCTTTTCTCTTCTTTTCTTTTTTTTTTTTTTTGAGATGGAGTCCTGCTCTGTTGCCCAGGCTGGAGCGCAGTGGCACAATTTCAGCTCACTGCAACCTCCGCCTCCCAGGTTCAAGCGATTCTCCTGCCTCAGCCTCCCGAGTAGCTGGGATTACAGGCATGCGCCACTACACCCGGTTAATTTTTGTATTTTTAGTAGAGGCAGGGTTTCACCATGTTGGCCAGGATGGTCTCGATCTCCTGACCTCGTGATCCGCCTGCCTCGGCCTCCCAAAGTGCTGGGATTACAGGCGTGAGCCACCGCATCCGACCTGCTTTTCTTTTTATAAGGTTCTTTTTCCTTTGAGATTTTAATGAACATGGTCATGCCACAAGTAAAGTTGGAAGTAGGACAGAGAGTGCTCTGAAGGCTGATTTGCTCTTTCAAGATCATTAAGTGTGACTGACACCTAACAATATGTACAAAAATATAAAAGGTAAATTTAAAATGAAAAAAAAAAACCAAAACTCCCTTTTTTCTTTTTTTTTTGAGATGGAATTTTGTTCTTGTTGCCCAGGCTGGAGCGCAATGGCACAATCTCGGCTCACTGCAACCTGCATCTCCTGGGTTCAAGCAATTATCTTGCCTCAGCCTCCCTAGTAGCTGGGATTACAGGCACATGCCACCACACCCAGCTAATTTTTTGTATTTTTAGTAGAGACAGGGTTTCACCACGTTGGCTAGGCTGTTCTTGAACTCCTGACCTCAGGTGATACACCTGCCTTAGCCTCCCAAAGTGCTGAGATTAGAAAGGCATGAGCCACCATGCCCGACCAAAAATCTCCTTTAAAAGTACTTTTAAGAAAAAAAGCAGGGCCTTGGGATTTTTCATTCTTTTTCCCTGTCCTGTTTTAAAGTCAGGCGGCAGTTTTAGTGGGTGGTGGAAAATCTATGCCATCTGTTGGTGGTGCTCCCCCCGGAGGATGGACAGTCTCTCTGCTCCAAGGTGACCAATTGAGATTCTGAGAATGGAGGTGAAGAGAATGGCCCCATGCTGCACGGGGTCAGGCAGTGGGGCAGGGGAATGCTGTATGACCTAGAGAGGGGATAAAAGTCTTCTTGAGACTTCGTGCCTGCTACCTGATCCTCATCTACTACATAGATTAAATGATGTCCCCATCAGCTGACAGAGAACACTTGACACCCATCAAAAGTCATCAGGCATTTGCGGGGTTTTTTGTTGTTGTTGTTTATTTTTTGAGGCCAAGTCTCATTCTGTCGCCCAGGCTAGAGTGCAGTGGTGTGATCTCAGCTCACTGCAACCTCTGCCTCCTGGGTTCAGGTGATTCTCAGGCCTCAGCCTCCTGAGTAGCTGGAATTACAGGTGTGCACCACCATACCCATCTAATTTTTGTATTTTTAGTAGAGACAGGGTTTCACTGTCTTGGTCAGGCTGGTCTCAAACTTCCAACCTCAGATGATCTACTCGCCTCAGCCTCCCGAAGTGCCAGGATGACAGGCGTGAGCCACTGCGCTCGGCCATCAGGTATTCATTGAGTCTTCTGCAAGGTCTTGGTGTCTCTCTGGGCCCAAGCCTGCTGTCTTTTGCAGCTTGGGGCACAAGGTTTCTAGAGTCCACTGTCCTCGTGTTTCCCTTGGCATATAAATAAATTCCCAGGGTGATTGCCAGAATTCAAATAAACAACCCTGCTTTCAGCCTGAACTATTTGTTTCAAGGTGACCTCAGACAACCTTTCCTCCCCATTTTAGGTACACAGACCTTTTAGCACATGACCCCAAGGATTGCATCTTATGATATTTATACTCCTTATCCATAGGTCTTGAACTAGAACCTCATAAGCAGCCAAGAAGGGTGCGTCAGTAACAGTGATTCATGTTATTGTGCTGATGGACCTCAGTAGTGCCAGATGACTTTTGTGGCGTGAGCATCAGCCAATGGAATGGACACTAGCCCATCAGGGCAAGTGCCTGTAAACAAACTGCACTGGTTTGCACTGGCAGGGCTCCACCGTGCAGACAGCCACATCACTACCTCTCCAGCAAACATCAGGAATATGTGCTGTCTAATAGGGTTTCCCCTAAGAGCAAAATCTGAGAGAAGGGTGTGGGTCCAGGTAGTTTATTTGGGAGGTGATGCCAGGAAGCAGGAGTAGGGAATAGGGAGAATGAAACCAAAAAGGGGGAAAAGCCAAAACGAGGTGTTTGAATGAGGTGTGTGAATCCTGCTGGGACCTTCGAAGGAACCATGAAGAAAGCACACCAAGAAGTGCTCCACTTGGGCTGGGCACGGTGGCTCACACCTGTAATCCCAGTACTTTGAGAGGCCCAGGCGGGCAGATCATTTGAGGTCAGGAGTTCAAGACCAGTGTGGCCAATATGGTGAAATCCCATCTCTACTAAAAATACACAAAGTAACTGGTATGGTGACATATTCTTGTAGTCCCAGCTATTCGGGAGGCTGAGGCAGGAGAATCGCTGGAACCTGGGTGGTGGAGGTTGCAGTGAGCTGAGATCATGCCACTGCACTCCAGCCTGGGCAACAGAGGGAGAGAAGGAGAAGGAGAAGGAGAAGGACAAGGACAAGGACAAGGAGAAGGAAAAGAAGAGGAGGAGGAGGAGGAGGAGGAAGAACTCCACCAGCAGATGGAGGCTGCAGCATCTAAGCACTGACCCCATTCCACATGGGGTGAGGGTAGCTTCCAGGTTATTAATTCCCTGATACTTTCAGGTTGCACCTGAATTTGGCTTCTACTGTCTTAGAGAAAGCAGAGAGGTGTTTCCATATATGCTTGAGAAATAATACTGGCAAAGTACACAGAACTGTCTATCAAAGGTGCACTGAAATCAGGTGAGTTGCAGAGATGTGACACAGGACATCACAAACGCCTGCTACAAATGCTTAATAAAAGTATAAATGAAGTGCAGCAAGAGGGGTGCACAGGCCCCCTTAAATCTTTGTGGTAGAAGACAGACGCTTATTGCCTGTGCAACATCCCTTCCTTTGGGGAACCACTTTTTTCTCCACTTCAATGTGATTGTGTTGATTCTATATAGTATGCAGATTAACAGCCTCCAAAGATATTCACATCACAACTCCTGGAACTTGTAACTGTGTTAGATTACATGAAAAAGGGGAATTAAGGTTGCAGAAGGAATTAAGATTGCTAATC
Source organism: Theropithecus gelada (assembly GCF_003255815.1). Taxonomy (NCBI): domain Eukaryota; kingdom Metazoa; phylum Chordata; class Mammalia; order Primates; family Cercopithecidae; genus Theropithecus; species Theropithecus gelada. The sequence goes on along the minus strand of NC_037678.1, from coordinate 77,007,388 downwards.
AGCTGACTTGGAGTGGGGAGATTATCCTGGATTATCCAGTACACCCAATATAAACACAAAAGTCCTTATAAATAGAACAGGGAGACATAAAAATGAGAACCAAAAAAATAAGAGCATGAGGAGGTTGCTGCTGTTGAGGATGGAGGAATAGGGCACAAGCCAGGAGACACAGGTGGCCCCTAGAAGGTGGAAAAGGCAAGGACACTGATTCTCTCCTAGAGCCTCCAGAAAGGAAGGCAGCCAAGCCATTACTTTGATTTTAGCCCAGTCGTTCCCATTTTAGACTTGTGACCTCTAGAACTGGGAGATAATCAACGTGTGCAACTTCAAGCCCCTAAATTTGTGGTAAATTGTTACATCAGCAATAGAAACTGATATACTCCACATGATTTGATGAGGCTGATGGGGCCATATCCTCACTCCCAGAGCTGGGAACATGATCCGGCCATCCATCAGCATCCGTCATGATTCATCCAAGAACAAATGCACAACCTAAGCAGGGCCTGGCCCTTTCCAATCCTAATGGGATATGGCCTCTATGGTCCTTCCACCCTTGTAATTACATTGGTCACAACAAGATCACAGCAAGAAGGGGTAAAAGCACAGAATACCTCTGTCTGCGGGAGGTTTTAAAGAGCCTGGTCCAGACTGGGCACAGTGGCTCATGCCTGTAATCCCAGCACTTTGGGAGGCTGAGATGGGTGGATCACCTGAGGCCAGGAGTTCGAGACTAGGACGGCAAACATGGTGAAACCCTGTTTCTACCAAAAAAAAAAAAAAAAAAAAATCAGCCAGGAGTGGTGGCACACGGCTGTAGTTGCAGCTACTTGGGAGGCTGAGGTGGGAAAATCACTTGAGCCCAGGAGGCGGAGGTTGCAGTCAGCTGAGATCACACCACTGCACTCCAGCTTGGGTAACAGAGTGAGACTCTGTCTCAAAACAAACAAGCAAAAATCTGAATCTAAAAACAGGTCTAAAAAACATTATTTTGAAGTGGTAATGGGTATAAATGATACTTTAAGATGTCTGCAATCTGGAAATACCTGGGGACTTCTTTGTTTTTTTTCACTTGTGACAAAATCACAATCCTGCTAATACTGTTGTGGTTTGTTGCCCACATTCTTCATGGGAGGGGAAGGTCAGGTTCAGTTGGAAGTTAGTGAAAATAGGAATGATTCTTTTCCTAGCCAAGTTTATGGACCTCCTAAATTTTTTTCAGACTCGTTGGGATCCACGGATTCAGGTTCATTTCAGGTTATTTCACATTCCCTAAAAATAATCCTCCCCCTCCTGCCCACCTTTTATGTGTGCAAAGAAAGGCTGGAGTGCAGTGGTACAATCTCGGCTCACTGCAACCTCCGTCTCCCGGATTCAAGCTATTTCTCGTGCCTCAGCCTCTCAAGTATCTGAGATTACAGGCGTGCACCACCTCGCCCAGCTAATTTTTTGTAATTTTAGTAGACAGGGTTTCACATGTTGGTCAGGCTGGTCTCAAACTCCTGACCTCAAATGATCCACCTGCCTCAGCCTCCCAAAGTGCTGGGATTACAGGATGAGTCACCATGCCCAGCTCGATGTTTTTTGTTTGTTTTGAGACAGAGTTTTGCTCTTGTTGCCCAGGCTGGAGTGCAATGGTGCGATCTTGGCTCACTGCAACCTCCACCTCCCAGGTTCAAGCGATTATCCTGTCTCAGCCTCCCGAGTAGCTGGGATTACAGGCATGCGTCACCATGCCCGGCTAATTTTGTATTTTTAGTAGAGATGGGGGTTTCTCCATGTTGGTCAGGCTGGTCTTGAACTCCCGACCTCAGGTAATCCACCCACCTTGGCCTCCCAAAGTGCTGGGATTACAGGCGTGAGCCACCGCCCCGGCCTCTCACTTTTTTTTTTTTTAATGGGGTCTCGCTCTGTCACCCAGGCTGGAGTACAGTGGTACAATCATAGCTCCCTACAGCCTCGAACTCCTGGGCTCAAGCAATCCACCTGCCTCAGCCTCTTGAGTAGCTAGGCCTACAGACACTCACCACTGTGCCTATTATTATTATTATTATTATTATTATTATTATCATTATTATTTTGTAGAAATGGGGTCTTTCCCTGTTGCCCAAGCTGGTCGTGAACCCCTGGCCTCTCAAGTGTTCTTCCCTCGGCCTCCCAAAGCACTGAGATTACAAGTGTGAGCTATGCTTGGTTCAGCCCGGGTAAGCCTACAGTTGAAAATACCTCACAGGGTACCTCGAAGCTGCTACCCACCTTTCTGGCCTACTACCCCGCTGGATCCCTTGTCTCCATGCACTCTTCATGTGGGCCTTGCCAACTAGCCAACATTCACCCATTGGTGGGACAACAACAAAACTATTGCTTATCATTATCGAGGGCTGGCCAGGTGCCATACTCTTTTAAAGCATTACCTAATTTAGTCCTGTGGCCGGGCACGGTGGCTCATGCCTGTAATCCCAGCACTTTGGGAGGCTGAAGTGGGTGGATCACCTGAGGTCAGGAGTTCAAGTGCAGCCTGGCCAACATGTTGAAACCCCATCTCTACCAAAAATACAAAAATTTGCCAGGCAAGGTGGTGACAGGTGCCTGTAATCCCCCAGCTACCTGGGAGGCTGAGGCAGGAAAATTGCTTGAAGCCAGGAGGCAGAGGTTGCAGTGAGCCAAGATCACACCACTGCATTCCAGCCTGGGCCACAGAGCGAGACTCCATCTTAAAAAATTAAATAAATAAAAATAAAATAATTTAATCCTTGTGGCAACACAATAAGGCAGGTCCTACCATAATTCCCATCATATAGCTAATGCTCAGAGCAGTGGAGTGACTTGCTGAAGGAGAACAAGCAGTGAGGAGGCAGAGTCAGGATTCAAACCTGTTTGTCCGACTCCAGACTCAAATCCTCTGGCCACTTCACAAAACTCTTTTGCATGTTTTTGGGCCTCTGTGTGCATAACCATTTTCATCTGCCTGAAACACAGGCAAAGACCTGGTAAACCCTCACTCCTTGCTTCAAATGCTGCAGGTACTCCCCCTTCTCTTGGCCCCTTGGCCTCATTGGTTCAGTACATGCCAATCAGACTTCCAAGTGCTAGCCCCTGCACCTGCAACCTTTTGCCTGAGCGCTTTCTGAAACCACTGGTACCTGCTCTGCATACATACATTGAAGGGCTGAGTGCTAGGGAATTAATATCCCCAGAAGAGGCTCCCAACCAATGTTGATGGAAGCGGATGCATAAATCCCCGTTCCTCCATCCCTCCCAGACACAATCCACAGTTTCCCAGCATCCCCAAGAAGGATAAAGCTCCAGCTGCCTTGATAAGTCTTTTTTTGTTTGTTTGTTTGAGACAAGGTATGGCCCTGTCACCCAGGCTGGAGTGCAGTGGCGTGATCCCAGCTCACCACAGTCTTGACTTCCCAGGCTCAAGCAATCCTCCTACTTCAGCCTCCTGAGTAGCTGGATCTATAGACATGCACCACTGTTCCCAGCTAATTTTTGTGTTTTTTGTAGAGACGGGCTTTCGTCATGTTGCCCAGGCTGGTCTCTAACTCATGAGCTCAAGTTATCAGTCTGTCTCGGCCTCCCAAAGTTCTGGGATGACAGGTGTGAGCCACCATGTCCAGCCTGATTCACTTTTTTTTTTTTTTTAAATGGGAGTTTTCTCTTTTTCCTCAGGCTGGTGTGCAATGGTACAGTCTTGGCTCACTGCAACCTCTGCCTTCCGGGTTCAAGCAATTCTCCTGCCTCAGCCTCCGGAGTAGCTGGGATTACAGGCGCCTGCCACCATGCCCGGCTAATTTTTGTATTTTTAGTAGAGAAGTTTCACCATCTTGGTCAGGCTGGTCTCAAACTCCTGACCTCGTGACCTGCCCGCCTCAGCCTCCCAAAGTGCTGGGATTACAGGTATGAGCCACCGCGCCCAACCCTGACTCACTTTCATTGACTTCTTTCCTTTTTCTGTCTCACTCTCTTACTCCCTTACTGGTGTTTCCTGGGAGCATCACCTAAAACCATTGCTTGCACTGGAATCTCATGTCAGGGTCCACCTCTAGAGGACCCAAAGCATGCCTCCTCTGAGAAGCCTTCTTCACTTTCCTTAGCAGAGCTGGCTATGTCCCTCTTCTGCCCATGGCCTGGGACATACTCCATGAAGGTCATATTCACACTGGTTTGCAGTGGTTAGTTGACATGTCAGGGTGTAGGTTTCCTATTGCTGCTATAACATTACCACAAATTTAGTGGCTTAAAGCAAAGTTCATTTGTTGTCTCACAGTTTTGTAGGTCAGAGCCCCACTTTCACAAACTCTGGCTCAACTGAGCCATCTGCTTGGGGTCCCAGAAAGCCTCACTCAAGGTGGTGACAGGGCTGTGTTCCCTACTGCAAGCTCTGGGGATGGAGCCCCTTCAGGTGTGGGCCAAATTCAGTTTCTTGTGGTCGTAGGGCTGGGGTCCCACCTTCCTTGCTGGTTGTGAGCTAAGGGCCAGTCTATGCTCCAAGAAGCTTCCTGCATTATTTCTCATGCTTTCCACGTGGCCCCTTCGCAGGTCAAGTCTTTCTCACGCTTAAAACTTCCCTGGCTTTTCCTTCTGCCACATCTCTCTGACTCCAGCTGGAGAAAATTCTCTGTTTTAGGGGATCATGTGATTAAATTGGAACCACCCAGATAATACAGTATAATCTCCCTATTTTAAGTTTTTGGGTTTTTTTGAGACAGGGTCTTGCTCTGTCACCCAGGGTGGAGTTGGAGTGCGGTGGCACGATCACGGCGTGCAGCCTCTACATCCTGGGCTCAAGTGATCCTCCCAGCTCAGCCTCCCAGGTAGCCGGGACTATAGGCCAGTACCACATGCCTTGATAATTTTTGTATTTTTTTTTTTTTTTCTTTTTGTAGAGACATGGTTTCACCATGTTGTCCAGGCTGGTCTTGAACTTCTGGGCTCAATCCCAAAGTACTGGGATTACAGGCATGAGCCACCGCACCCGGCCCATTTTCCCTGTTATTCCTATTACTTCCTGTTGTTGCCTTCATATGGTATTTCTACCTGGTCTCTAGCTCCCCGTATGGATACAGCCTTTGCAGAACTTTTTCTGTTATTGTTAAACATATAACCAGGCCTCACTTGTGCCTGACCTGGTGTTCCATACCGCAGGTCTTCCTAGGATCAGAAATCAATCTTTCTTCCCAGATTTCTGCAGCACAGTTTGAGAAGAACAGTCCAATTACCTCATAAACTTCATGCTGAGGCTATAGATTTTCATTTCCTAATTTCGTCTGTTCCATTCTATGACTTCCTATTTCTTTTCCTAGCTCCTGGTATGCTCTTGAAAGCACTGGTTGGTAACCAATTTCCGTTCCTTGACAAAGAAAACCCTGTTTACACTCAGGGTTTCCTACTCTGTTACATAAGGGTCCGACAGTCACATTTCCTCCTCAGGCTGTACAAGCAGTTTATTTCAAGCTGTGTCTACACACAGCAACTGGACATTTGCAGAAATCTTAGGGCTATAGTCCTGCAGCATAGCCAGAGCCAAAGCAGAGTACATTAGGGTTCAAGGCTGGCTACCCTGTGCCCTCTGCTTTCAAAGAAAATATCCTTGAGTGGTGGAATTTGGGTAATTTTAACTTTTTTAATTGATTTTTCTTTTTTCTTGAGACAGAGTTTCTCTGTCTCCCCGGTTGGAGTGCAGTGGTGCAATCTCAGCTCACTGCAACCTCTGCCTCTGAGGTTCAAGTGATTTTTGTGCCTCGGCCCCTTGAGTAGCTGGGATTACAGGCGTGCCCCACAACGCTTGGCTAAGTTTTTGTATGTTTAGTAGAGAGGGGGGTTTCTCCATGTTGGCCAGGCTGGTCTTGAACTCCTGGCCTCAAGTGATCTGCCCACCTCAGCCTCCCAAAGTGCTGAGATTACAGGACTGAGCCACCGTGCCAGGCCTAAATTTATTTTTCTGTTTTTCAAAATTATATAATCGTCATGTTTTACTTTTATACTCAGAGGAAAAAAATAAGCTTTCTTTTAAAAAAAAAAAAAATGAATGATCGAATCAGCCTCTCTAACAGCCTATCCAAAAAGAACTCCCCCTTTGGCGTGACTGGCTACCTCTTTCCAGACAGAAACTGAGGACCAGAGTGGGTAACCCGTGGCCCAGAGTAGGTAACCCATGGCCGTCCGGCTAGTCAGCGACCAACTGGGGTCTTCATGTGATGACCCTGGGTATAGGTCTTATTTTAAGGTGGAAACCCCTAGAAGCTGACTCTGAGACAAGGACTCTTGTGCAAGTAGCTTATGGGGGAGGTGACTCCAGGAAACACTAGTGGGGAGGAGGGGAAAGGGGAGCGGGGGCAGAGAGGGGGAGGGCAGAGACTGAGACAGAGAGTAGCTAATTAAGGCACTGGGGAGAAAGGGAGCTGAGCTGCATTTGTCCTCAGGGGACCTCTGGGAGCCAGTGTGGAACACACCTCTGCACCCTGCTGCTGCCGGGAAAGGCAGCTGGAGTGTTGAACATACCACCTCCCATCAGCCAGGCGCTAAGGGCTGCTTCCAGTGTGGGGCCAAGTCCTGGACACTCTGGCCTTCCACGTGGGTGGTAAGGTGGGCTCTGGCAGCAAGAGGAAACCCTTGAGCAGCTGGCTTCCTCTTGTGAGGAAGTAGGGGCCCCTGCTTCCAGACGGCCATGAGAAGGGCCCCGCTTGATGGAGAGGTCAGAGTGAGGGGACATGGTGGGCAACAAGAGCACCCGCTGCAGGTCTAACAGGGAGCAGCCTACACTGGACCTAGAGGGGCATGGAGGTCCCTAACAGCCAAAGCCATAAAGTTGCACTGCTGGTCACAGTGTGCCAGTCTTCATTCAAGTGAACGGATTACCTCCGGGAAATTAGTTACGAGAGGCAACACATTAATTCATGGCACCCAGTACCATCTATGTCAGTCGGGATTCTTTGGTTGCAAGTGACGAAACCCAATTCCAATCAGACCCAATTTCAAGCAGACACAAAGGGAAGGAGGAAGGGTGCAACACTTCCTTGCATAAGCGGGAAAGGGAGGGTGCAAACTGTCTGTAATTCATCACATGGAGTGAGCACGAATTTTGCAATTTGTCTACCCAAAGGGAGTGCCTTTTTAAAATTTTTGCCCTAAACCATCTTCATGTTGGCAGCAGCTCAGTTATTCTCAGGAGAAGGATACCAGACACACAGAAGGACAAGTGTTGTCCTCAAAACTGTGACAGATAAAGTAGCTGCCACCCAGCAGAAAATAGGCCCATGATGGAATGGTGACTGTTGTGGGCTAAACTGTGTCCCTCCAGCAGATATGTTAAGGTCCCAACCCCTGGTACCTGTGAATGTGACCTTATTTGGAAATAAGGTCCCTGCAGATGCAATCAGGTTAAGATGAGGTCATACTGGATTAAATGGGCCCTAATCCAATATGACTGGTGCCTTGGTAAGAAGGGAAGAGGCCAGGTGTGGTGGCTCATGCCTGTAATTCCAGCACTTTGGGAGGCTGAGGTGGGTGGATCACTTGAGCTCAGGAGTTCAAGAACAGCCTGGGCAACATGGTGAAACCCCATCTCTACCAAAAATACAAAAATTAGCCAGGTGTGGTGGCATGCGCCCTTAGTCCCAGCTATTCAGGAGGCTGAGGTGGGAGGATCGCTTGAGCCCAGGAGGCAGAGGTTGCAGTGAGCCAGGTTCATGCCACTGTACTCCAGCCTGGGTGGGTGACAGAGTAAAACCCTATCTCAAAAAAAAAAAAAAAAAAAAAGAGAGAGAAGAAACACAAGACACAGGCACAAAAGGAAACGCAGATACTCAAGGAGAGTGCCCTGTTGTGATGACAGGGATAGAGATTGGAGCAACGCAAGTAAGAACCCAGGAATGCCCAGAAGCTAAGAAAAAGGCTTGGAATAGATTCTCCCCCTAGAACATTCAGAGCACGTGGTCCTGCCTACACCTTGACTTCTGGTCTCCAGAAATGTCAGAGAAGCCACTCGGGTTGTGATACTTTGTTATGGCAGCCCTGGGAAACTGATGCAGTTACTGATTGGACACTGGAGATCTAGAGGCAAGGAGGATGAAGTCCTGGGCAGGACAAGGATCTGCAGTGGGCTCAGCATGAGGACACAGGGCAGCTAGGGTGTAAAGGGAGCCGGTGCTGAACTGGAAGGTGAGGTGAGTGTGCACCCGTGTGCCTCCCACCTGGGCTGCTGCCCATGGCCAAGTCTTTCTATGTGAGGAGTGACTTCTTGCACAAGCAAAGGTGACTAAGAGGAACATAGCATCCCCAACATTTCCTTTAGATGGTTGCAGATCTTCTCTTTGAAGCTGTTACCTGAAAGTAAAGTGAAGGGGGGCAATGCTCTCGTGGGAGGTCATTCCTTCAAATCTAGACATTGTCTCATTTTCTTCGACTTCTGGGTTGAGTCTCCTTCTCCCACTCTGGCAGTAGCAATCTGACACTTAGCTAACCCTTGTTGAATGCTCACTATGTGTTAAACAATGTTTATTTTGTTTTGTTTTGTTTTGTTGAGAGACAGGTTCTCACTCTGTCGCCCAGGCTGGAGTGCAGTGGTGAGATCACTGCTCACTGCAGCCTTGACCTCCTGGGCTCAAGTGATCCTCTCACCTTGGCCTTCTGAATAGCCGGTGCTACTGATGTGCACCACCATGCCCAACCAATTATTTCAATTTCTTGTAGAGACAGGATCTCACTAGGTTGTCTAGGCTGATCTTGAACTCCCAGGCTCAAGTGATCCTCCTGCCTTTGCCTCCTGAAGTGCTGGAATTACAGGTGTGAGCCACGGTGCCAGGCCAAAGTCTTAAGTCTGCACTGTCTCATGCAATAGCAATAGCCATAGCCACAGCCACATGTGGTGATGTACATTTAAATTTAAATTAATTAAAATTAGATAAAATTAATAATTCAGCCTGGGCATGGTGGCTCACACCTGTAATCCCAGCACTTTGGGAGGCCGAGGTGGGCGGATTACTTGCGGTCGGGAATTCGAGACCAGCCTGGACAACATGGTGAAAACCCTGTCTCTACTAAAAATACAAAAAGTAGCCAGGCCTAGTGGCGGGCACCTGTAATCCCAGCTACTCTGGAGGCTGAGGCAGGAGAATTCCATGAACCCGGGAGGCAGAAGTTGCAGTGAGCCAAGATCATGTCGCTGCACTCCAGCCTGGGTGACAATTAATAATTCATTTTCTTGGTTGCACTAGCTACATTCCAAGCACTCAGTAGCCAGTGGCTACTGTATTGGACAGCATAGAACATTTCCATCATTGCAGAAAGTTTTACAGTGCTGTTCCAAGTCACTCGCATGTATTACCTTATGTAATCATCACACCCCCTCCAAGGTAGGTTCTACTATCATCTTCATTTTAAAGTTGAAGAAATTGAGGCTTAGGACACAGAACGAGTAAGTCAGAGGAACCAGGTTCGGCAGAGCATTCAGACAAGGCAGAGTTGAGGCGTCACAGATTTCACACATTTTCAGCAAGCTTGGCTCAGGTGAAGGCTCCAAGTAACCTGTCCTTTCCCACTTTTTCCTGCACTTCCTCACTGTCTATTCAGAATTCCCAGTTCCCTTAAGGATCAGGAAACTAACAAGGTAAATAGGGGTGTAGTAGCCAAATATTCTGGTACTTCTCTTTCTTCCAGTTCTCCTCTTTCCAGGTAAATGAGAGGATTATACTTTCTGATCCCTCATGAGCCTCCCAGGCTCATTGTTAAGTGAATAATGTGACTAATATTATTAGTCAATGAATTTAAGGCAAAGAGCCACTTCTGGGTTGAAAGTTTATTTATTTATTATTTATTTATTTATTTTTGAGACAGAGTCTCGCTCTGTCACCCAGCTGGAGTGCAGTGGTGCAATCTTGGCTCACTGCAACCTCCACCTCCCGGGTTCAAGCAATTCTCCTGCCTCAGCCTTCCAAGTATCTCGGACTACAAACATGGGCCACCATACCTGGCTAATTTTTTTTGTTTGTTTGTATTTTTAGTAGAGATGAGGTTTCTCCATGTTGCTCACACTGGTCTCGAACTCCTGGTCTCAAGTAATCTGCCCACCTCAGCCTTCCCAAAGTGCTGGGATTACAGGCGTGAGCCACTGCGCCCAGCCTGGGATGAAGGTTTAATTGCTGGTGTAAGACCCTCCAGAGCTCTTTTCCTTCTGCAGTGATGGCCAGCAATGCTCAAGATGGTAGTGCTCCATTGGTCTGTGATCTAGAGGGAGGCTGATGGTGACCAGGCACAGAGCCCTAGCTAACCCTGAATGAACATGATGTTTCAGGCAATGATTCTGAGGCTTTAAACACAGCATAACTCAACCCACACTAACCAATACATACATACATACATGCAAAAGATGGTTGCTCTGAGACAACCTCACAGATGTGACCAATACAGAGACTTGGAAACTGAAACCGACAATTTCTACTCTTCTTTCTGGAAGTAAAAAATGTATGGCCGGTAAGGTGGCTTACACCTGCAATCCCAGCACATTGGAAGGCTGAGGTGGGAGGATCACTTAAGCCTAGGAGTTCAAGACCAGCCTGGACAACATAGGGAGACCTTGACTTTATTTTAAAAAATTTAAAAATTAAGAAATGTATTTTTATTGCCAGCAAAGCCAGGCAGTTTGGTAGGATGCACACACACCTGAGAATATTTATCATCACTCTTCAGAAAAATTGAATTTCATCCTATAACTACTGTCTTTTGATAATTTGTTTAGTTTAAGGTGGAGTCCGATACTTTGATGAGGCAGATGTAGACACTGAGTTATTTCTTCTAAAGAGATAAAGAAGGCAAATCACATCATTTTGCAATCCAAGAGATACCATTAAATGAGAAATAGTGAAATAAGGGATAAAAATTCCAACACAGTAGAAATCCAGGCATTTCAGAAGTTTTATCTCAGGTAGGTTCATTGAATTCAACTAGTAGTTTTGACCACTATGATTACAAAAGGCAACAGACATTTCTGAAAGGAATGGTATCGTGTCTTTCATTCTTATTATTATTCTGAGATGGAGTCTTGCTCTGTTGCCCAGGCTCGAGTGCAGTGGGATGATCTTGGCTCACTGCAACCTCCACCTCCCAGGTTCAAGTGATTCTCGTGCCTCAGCCTCCTGAGTAGCTGGGACCACAGGGACTCGCCACCACACCTGGCTAATTTTTGTATTTTTAGTAGAGATGAGGGTTTCACCATGTTGGCCAGGCTGGTCTCGAACTCCCGACCTCAGGTGATCCACTCACCTTGGTCTCCCAATGTGCTGGGATTTCAGGTGTGAGCCACTGCACCCAACCAGGAATGGTATCTTCTTTGTAGTTTCTATTCCTTGAGTCCATTATTAATAGTCAATCCATTAATAAACCAGTATAAGCCAAAGTGTGGAGAGGAACACAAACACATGCAATTTATAGTTCTGCTCACAAGAAATTTACAATCTATGTGAAGAGAACAAAGTAAAATGAATGAAATAATAGTGAACCATGGCCAGGCGTGGTGGCTCACACCTGTAATCCCAGCACTTTGGGAGGCCGACACAGAAGGATTGCTTGAGCCCAGGAGCTTAAGATCAGCCTGGGCAACCAGGAGTGAGACCTCCTCCCTCTACAAAAAAATCAATTTATGTATGTATGTATTTATATTTATTTTTTGAAACAGGGTCTCGTTCTGTCACCCAGGTTGTAGTGCAGTGGTGTGATCTCAGCTCATGGCAATGTCTGCCTTCCAGGCTTCAGTGATCTACCCACCTCAGCTTCCAAAGTAGCTGGGACTACAGGTGTATGCCACCATGCCCAGCTAATTTTTAAATTTTTTGTATCTCACCATGTTGCCCAAGTTGGTCTCGAACACCTGGGCTCAAGTGATCCACCTGCCTGGGCCTCCCAAAATGCTGGGATTACAGGCATGAGTCACTGTGCCCAGACTCTACAAAAAAATTTTAAAAATTAGCCAGACATGGTGGCACATGCCTGTAGTCCCAGTTTCTTGGGAGACTGAGGTGGGAGGATTGCTTGTGCCCCAGGAGGCTGCAGTGAACTATGATTGCACCACTGTACTCCAGCCTGGGCTACAGAGAGAGACCCTGTTCCAAAAAAAAAGAAGAAAGGAAGGAGAGGAGGGGAGGGGAGGCGAGGGGAGGGGAGGGGAGGGGAGGGGAAGTGAACGACTTATACGAGTAAAAAATATAGATGCTCACCACTCTCCTCAGCATCTTTTGCTTGAACCTCAGCCAATTATTTCTCATTCTGTATCCATCTCTGAAAGGTTATATTATTAATTGAAATACTTCACTCACTCCCCACTTATTCTTGCCATTTTCTCAGTAAATGTGTGATCCATCCCTCTAGATGGATGGAATATATTTATTGACTCTTTGGTTTTGGGCCACATAACTTACTTTAACCAGTGAAAAATGGGAAGTGACAATGTGCCAGTTCTGTGCCTAGGCCTTAAGAAGCCACATGTGTTCCTGCCTGCCCCTCTGCTATATGAATGAAAAGAACATGTGTAGGAAGATTAGAGATACATGGAGGCAAGTCAAGTCATCCCAGCTGAGCCTGCCTAGATCAGCTGACACCCAGACAACTCCTAGATGCATGAGCAAAATGGCACTGTATGCTATAAAGAATTTATGGGCTGTTTGTTACGTGGTAATAGCTAACTGACACACATGCTCTAGGTTGGATTTAGCTGACTCTCACAGCCCTCGTAATGCTTTATTGTACTATCCATATATCCTGTCTCTTCTACTGTCTACTGTCTCTATCCATATATCCTGTCTCTTCTACTATACTGTGACATCTTACTGGGATTTTTCATCTTTCTATCCCCAGCACCTAACCCGTCTCTAGCTCACAATGTACACTCAATATATGCTTGTTGAGTAAAAATCCGGGAGAAAGAATGAGTACATGAATAGAATTAGCCATATGGATTTTGATTTCTAAATTGTCCTTGAATGGCTGGGCACGGTGACTCATGCCTGTAATCTTAGCACTTTGGGAGGCCAAGACGGGTGGATTTCCTTGAGCTCATGAATTCAAGATCAGTCTGGACAACATGGTGAAACCCTGTCTCTACCAAAACTGTAAAAAATTAGCCAGGCGTGGTGGCGTGCACCGGTGGTCCCAGTACTCGAGAGACTAAGGTGGAAGGAACCCTTAAGCCTGGGTCTGAGCCATGATCACAACACTGCATGCCAGCCTGAGTGACAGCGTGAGACCTTGTCTCAAAAAAAATAAGAAAAATAAATAAATAAATTGTTCTGGTAGGTTCAAAAGAACTTGTTATGCAGGAAGGAGGGGAGGAAGTTTATAAAACTACTTTCAAAATTTTAAATACTATATAAATTATTATATGATTTTGTCTATATGTATGTTGAAACAGTACATAAAATAACGATCATATCTAGTATATCTATTATTATAATAGTGCCTTTAACATCACCTCCCAAAAAACAACCAGCCAAGATACACCTTACCTTAAAATGAAATATTTTTTCAGGTGTTGATCAATGAAAAAAAAAAAAAATTTTAAAAAATGCTTGGTAGAAGCCAGGCATGGTGGCTCACGCCTGTAATCCCAGCACTTTGGGAGGCTGAGGTGGGCAAATCGCTTGAGGTCAAGAGTTTGAGACCAGCCTGGCCAACATGGTGAAACCCTATCTCTGCTAAAAATACAAAAATTACCCCGGTGTGGTCTCACATGCTTGTAATCCCAGCTACTTGGAATGCTGAGGTATAAAAATCACTGGAACCTGGGAGATAGAAGTTGCAGTGAACTGAGATCGAGATCCTGCCATTGCACTCCAGCCTGAGTGACAGAGTGACAATCTGTCTCAGAAAAAAAAAAAAAAAAAGAAGAAGCCCGGGCGCAGTGGCTTATGCCTGTAATCCTAGCACTTTGGGAGGCCGAAGCCGATGGATCACCTGAGGTCAGGAGTTTGAGACCAGCCACTACTTGGGAGGCTAAGGCAGGAGAATCACTTGAATCTGGGATGTGGAGGTTGCAGTGAGCCGTGATCATGCCACTTCACTCCATTCAGCCTGGGTGACAGAGTAAGACTCCGTCTCAAAAACAAAACAAAACAAAACAAAAACTTGTTAGGTACGAAATGTGTATTTGAGTCCATGGGGAAAAGAATTTGATTGATCTGGGTAGTTGCTTTGCTCCCAGGAAAATGTTTTCACTCATCCAAAAAACATGTGTCCCTTCCCAGGGACCAGGGCAAAGCACTAATGGCACCGTGGAGGGAGTTATCACAGGAGCGGCAGAGGACAAAGTGATCATGCCTGCGGATACCTAGGGTTACAAAATCATCTGCTATCTTCCTAGGTAAATGTGTTGCTCATATGGGAGGAATGCACAATGGAACATTTTTTCTAAATAAAAAATAGATTTCAACAGAGCACAATCACACTGCTATCTGTTTTATAGATGGAAAAGTAAATTTCACAACTTCCTTGAAATAAAAACATGAGACTGGCCTAAAGTTTTCTAAGCAATTTTGCAGTAGTTTGACAACTGTTTGTCCTTCTTTTCCAGGGCATTAAACTGGCCTCCATTCATGATGACTTTTAAACAGAAAGAAGAGTGTGTATTGTTTATAGTAAAAGGAAATCTCTGATTTTAGAAATTTCCTTTTCACATGCTCTGTATTTGCTATAGACTGAATGTTCATGTCCCTCCAAAATTCACACATTAAAACCTAATCCCCAGTGCAATGGGCTAGGAACTGGGGCCTTTGGGAGGTGATTAGGTCACGAGGGTGGAGTCCTCATGAATGGGATTAGTGTCCTCATAAAAGAAACCCCAGGCCAGGCGCAGTAGCTCAAGCCTATAATCCCAGCACTTTGGGAGGCTGAGGCAGGTGGATCACCTGAGGTCGGGAGTTCAAGACCAGCCTGACCAACACGGAGAAACCCCATCTCTACTAAAAATACAAAAATTACCCGGGCATGGTGGCGCATGCCTGTAATCCCAGCTACTCTGGAGGCTGAGGCAGGAGAATCACTTGAACCTGGGAGGCGGAGGTTGCAGTGAGCCAAGATCACACCATTGCACTCCAGCCTGGGCAACAAGAGCAAAATTCCGTCTCAAAAAAAAAGAGAGAGAGACTCCAGAGAGTTCCCCTGTCCCCTTCTGCTATGCAAGATTAGAGCAAGAGACAGCCATTTATGAACCAGGAAGTGGGCCCTCACCAGAGGCTGAATCTGCTGTTGCCTTGTTCTTGAAATTCACAGCTACCAGAACTGTGAGAAATAGATTTCTGTTGTTTATAAGCCACTCAGGCTATGATATTCTGTTATAACAGCCGCAGGGGACCAAAACAGTATTTAATCATTCATTTAATGGCAAGTTAAAACAAAAGAATTTGGGATTTTAAGAAAGTCACAAATTGTGTTTTAATCAGATCATGTTCTTTGGTTTGTTAGCCTATTTGGAGGTGGTAAAACAAACAAAAGCGAAAAATTTTCAAAAGTTCTATATGAAAACTAAATCTCTTTCCCACTGTAAGTCTGAAATTATGTTTCCTCCCCAGAGGCACACTCTCGTAAGCATTTTATGTGTTTTTAAATTTTAAACAAACACAAACCTTCTAACACCTGCTGTTTCATATCTTGTCTTTTTCATGTGGGAAAAAAAAGATCTTGGAGCTCATTCCATAAGCGACTTGCATTTCAACAGGATTCTTCAAAAGTGACAAGAAAACACAGGAAACCAACACCATTTTGAATCGTTTCACATGAAGCTGATTGGCAAGCATTCCTTCATGAAATCACTCAGCACGTAATCTGGCATTCATGAGCTGTATGTATGGAAAACTCAAGGAGTCTGAGGTGTGAGCAATCAACTGAAGGCACGTCTTGTAATGGCCATTGATTCTGTGAACATTAGCAGCATTAATATGTGCTTTGTGATAATAGAAGTTTTGTCATTATTTCAATGTCACCGTTGGAGATTATGAGGCATAGAAAAGTATAGAGCAGGGAAATGCAAATTAAAATAACAATGAGACACAATTTCAGAGCCATTAGATTGGCAACTTTTTCAATCCTGATAACACTAACTGTGGTGAGGGTGGAGAACCAGAAACAGGCTTTTATACTCAGTCTGTGGGAGGGAAAAATTGGAATAATTACAAGAGAACAATTTTGCAGTGCTTAGTAAAGTTGATATGTACAAAATTTCAATTCACCAAATATATGTTTTTTTTTTAAGCAGGTTTTTTTGTTGTTTTTTTTGAGAGAGAATCTTGCTCTGTTGCCCAGGCTGGGGTGCAGTGGTGCGATCTCGGCTCACTGCAACCTCTGCCTCCTGGGTTCAAGCGATTCTCATACATCAGCCTCCTGAGTAGCTGGAATTACAGGTGTGTACCACCACGCCCAGATAATTTTTTTGTATTTTTAGGAGAGATGAGGTTTCTCTGTGTTGGCCAGGCTGGTCTCAAACTCCTGACCTCAAGTGATCTGCCCACCTTGACCTTTGAAAGTGTTGGGATTACAGGCATGAACTACCACGTCCAGGCAAATTTACTTCTGTATAAATACCCAAGCAAGTTCTTGAGCTTATGGGTCAGTGCGTGTGTACCTAAGCCTGTTCATTGCAACATTTCTTGGGATAGTAAAACAATGCAGTACTACAGAGTATTTCAAATAAATGCATGAATTAGGCTGGGCACGGTCGCTCACCCCTATAATCCCAGCACTTTGAGAGGCGAAGACAGGCAGATCACTTGAGGTCAGGAGTTAGAGACCATCCTGGCCAACATGGTGAAACCCCGTCTCTACCAAACATACAAAAATTAGCTGGGTATGGTGGTGCATGCCTGTAATCCCAGCTACTCGGGAGGCTGAAGCAGGAGAGTCGCTTGAACCCAGGAGGCGGAGGTTGCAGTGAGCCGAGATGGCGCCACTGCACTCCAGCCTGGGCAATAAGAGTGAGACTCTGTCTCAAGAAAAACAAACAAAAACAATGTAAAAGCATGATACCATTTAAGAGAATTTGAAAAACACACAAATAATGCTTTGTGTTGTTTGTGGACATGTATTCTCCAGCTGTCACATCTTCCTCCTGGCCTTCTCTACCTCCCTCTAGCCCTGGGAAGTTTTATGGACTTTACCAGGGAACTCTTTTCTTTGTCTTTGGTTGGGTTCATCCAATGGGAAGCACCAGTAAGAGTCTGAGGGGAGCATAAGAGAGAGGCAGGGGGAATTAACTCTGCTCCTCTCCTTGCCTACTCCCTTTTTGCCAGGGGTTTGCAGAGGCTGCATTTGTTCACTGAAGACCACAAGTACTGTCGGTAACCCTCTGCTACAGTGGCAAGTCTTTCTGAGTTCTGTAGCAGGGGACCTTCAGTTGCTACCCCCAAGATGCTTCACCATCCCTTTCTGGGGTCCCTTATTGCAGCCTCCTCATTTGCAAAGGGAACTTTTATGAAATTGTCTTCCATGACCCCATTTGCACATGCCTGTCAAGTCCCTGGATGATGCACGTATTTATGTGGGGAGATTTAAAACTATGCTCACTAGCTGACCGGGCGTGGTGGCTCACATCTATAATCCCAGCACTTTGGGAGGCTGAGATGGGAGGATTGCTTGAGGCCAGGAGTTCAAGACCAGCTTGTTCAACATAGCAAGATCCTGTCCCTATTATTTAAATAAAAAGGAAAAGAAAAAATGAAGTAAATAAAACTATGCTCACTAATGATATCTCTCAGTTCAGGAAGCTGGTTACCTCTGCAAAAGGAAGTACAAGAAAGGATTGGGGCAGGGTGGAAGGAGTTAGCTGTAGTTGCATAGTTTTTCTTTTTTAAAATTTAATTTAATTAATTTATTTCTTTGACATGGAGTCTAGCTCTGTTGCCTGGGTTGGAGTGCAGTGGCAAGATCTCAGCTCACCGCAACCTCCACCTCCCGGGTTCCAGCCATTCTCCTGCCTCAGCCTCCTGAGTAGCTGGGATTACAGGCATGTGCCACCACGCCCGGCTAATTTTTGTATTTTCAGTAGAGTTGGGGTTTCACCATGTTGGCCAGACTGGTCTCAAATTCCTGACCTCAGGCTATCCACCCACCTCAGCCTCCCAAAGTGCTGGGATTACAGGCGTGAGCCACTGCGCCCAGCCAGTTTTATTTTTTTAAGTACATATTTTTTTATTTTTTAATTTATTTTTTAAAAAATAAATTATTATTTATTTTTTTAAATCACACTAGAATCTATTGTGTAAGAATGTTTAAATTCATTAAATCTGAGTGGTTAATACATGGGTATCATATCATAATGATTATTATTTTTGTTTTGATTGAAACTTTTTTTGTTTTTGAGAGAGTCTCATTCTGTCGCCCAGGCTGGAGTGCAGTGTCTCAATCTCAGCTCACTCCAACCTTTGCCTCCCAGATTCAAGTGATTCTCCTGCCTCAGCCTCCCAAGTAGCTGAGATTACGGGCAGGCATCACCATGCCCAGGGTACTTTTTGTGTTTTTAGTAGAGATAGAGTTTCACCATGTTGGCCAGGCTGGTCTCAAACTTCCAACCTCAGGTGATTCACCTTCCTCGGCCTCCAAAAGTGCTAGGATTACAGGCATAAGCCACTGTGCCCGGCCTTCAAATATGTTAAAAAATATTCTCCTTGCATAAAGAAGTTTAAAAAAATGAAGCGTGGCTGGGTGCGGTGGCTCACACCTGTAATCCCAGCACTTTGGGAGGCCGAGATGGGTGGATCACGAGGTCAGGAGATCGAGACCATCCTGGCTAGCATGGTGAAACCCTATCTCTACTAAAAATACAAAAATTAGCCAGGCGCAGTGGCGGGCGCCTGTAGTTCCAGCTACACGGGAGGCTGAGGCAGGAGAATGGCGTGAACCAGGGAGGCGGAGCTTGCAGTGATTGGAGATTCCGCCACTGCACTCCAGCCTGGGTGACAGAGAGAGACTCCGTCTCCAAAAAAAAAAAAAATGAAGCATTTCCTAATTCAGAATGATACAAGGGTGTCACCTGAGGCCCAAGACAGATTGCATGCGTTGGAAAGTTCTCCCTCACCTGGGATGCCCCAGATCCTCTCTTCACCAGCACCTTCTTCAGAGACACAAGAGAGGCTGAGCATGGTGGTTCACACCTGTAATCCCAACACATTGGAATGCTGAGGTGGGAGAATCACTTGAAACCAGGAGTTTGAGAGCAGCCTGGGCAATATAGCAAGACCCCATCTCTACAAAAAGTTTTTAAAAAATTAGCCCAGTATGGTGGCATGCATGTAGTCCTAGCAAATCAGGAGGCCGAGGCAAGAGGATTGCTTAAGCCCAGGAGGTCAAGGCTGCAGTGAGGCAAGACAGTACACTGCACACTCCAGCCTGGGCAACAAGATAAATTCTGTACAAGTAGATGAGGCAGTTTTGCCTCTTTGCCTAAAGATTGTGGGAAGTGTGCAACTGCAATGATAAAAAGGACACTCTGTGTGACAGCAAGATAAAATTGGCTCTCAGTCAACTGTGAAAGGCATTGCATGGGTGACAGATGAGTGTTATTAACAGAACAGATTATTTGCATCTTTCTATTTCTGCAAATTATTCTTGTTAACTACAACCTAAACTCGTCTGTTTCCATGTTGTTGAGGAAGTTCTCTGTGTAGCCAAAATAGACACAAAACACTGTTGAAAATTGCACAATTGCTCAAATTCCTTGAGTAAAACATTTGGTACTCTTGAAATCTTCGAACTAGAGTCAAAACCTATATTGCCTTACCCAAGGTAACTGGTGTATGCGTGTGTGTGTGCGCGCGCGTGCGTGCACACGCAAGTGCCTGCATGCAGCAAACAAGTTACATTTATTTCTGTAAAAAAGTAAATAATACGGAAGTGTAGAGTTGATATGACAGCTTTGCTACCCCAGCCTTATCCAAGTCCCTTCCTTCATCAGAAATAAACTCTGCTATTAATGAGACATGTTTTCTACTGGGTCATTTTCTATACATATATAGGTGTATGCATATATATATTACCTTTAGTATTAACGCTTTGATATCATGTTTGGTGTTCTACAACTTGCTTTTCTCTAATATGCAAAAGTTTGTATTTATTGATAAATTACTGTGAGACACACACAGTTCAAAATGTTGTGTATGGCCAGGCAAAGTGGCTCACAGCTATAATCCCAGTACTTTGGGATGCTGAGGCGGGTGGATTGCTTGAGCCCAGGAGTTTGAGAACACCCTGGGCAACATAGCAAGATCCCACCTCTAAAAAAAAATAAAAATTAGCCAAGCACAGTGGTGCACTCCTGTAGTCCCAGCTACAGTCCCAGGAGGCTGACGTAGGAGGATCCCTTCAGCCCGGGAGGTCGAGGCTGCAATGAGCCATGATAACATCACTGCACTCTACTCTAGAAGATAGAGCAAGTCCCTGTCTCAAACAACAACAACAACAACAACAATGACAACAACAACTGTGCATGCATTGGCCTATTTAATTCTCATTAACAGCCCTAGAAGGCATATAATACTATCTTTCCCATTTTACAAATGGGGAAGTGGAAACCTAGAGCGCTTTAGGCGGCTTCTCCAAGGTCTGATAGATAGGAAGTTTCAGAAACATGATTTGAATCCAGACAGGCCCTCAGTGGTTACCCCTGAGCTATGGTGCTCTGTCTTGTCACGTCAAGCTCTTTTTAATTGTTTTAGGTGCTGTGTGGTTTTACAACAGAACAGATGAATCATAGTTTACATAATCATTCTTCCATGCTAGACATTTGTGTTGTTTCCAGTGTTTTGTGACTCATGCCTCTTCTTGTACACACCTCTTCATGCACATGGGCAAATATTTATCTGGACTAGATACCTGAAGTTGGAACCACTGTGTCATAGGGCATGCATACCTAAAGTATTGACATATACCAATAAGTTCTTTTCAGAAAGGGCTCTGCCAATTTTCAGTTCTACCAACAGTAGGTATACACATAGATTCTTGGTATTATTAGCTAGAATAACTATCCGCACAAACTCTGATTGCTATTGATTTTTAAGATATTTGCTAAAGTGATTGGCAAAAAAAATTTTATTAATGGTTGTGACCTCTACTTCCTTCATTTTTAATGAGATTAAAATCTTTTCATATATTTATTGGACTTTTTTCTTCAACATCTGTAAATTGCTGTTATCTTTTGTTCCATTTTCTATTGATTTTTTCTTATTGACTTGTTATATATATACCTATATATATACACACACACATATGTATATGTATATAATGATTAAAATTCTTTTTCTGGCCAAGCATGGTGGCTCATGCCTGTAATCCTAGCACTTTGGGAGGTCGAGGTGGGCAGATTGCTGGATCCCAGAAGTTTGAGCCTGGGCAACATAGCGAAAATCTGTCTCTACAAAAAATACAAATAATTAGTTGGGTATGGTAGTGCGCACACCTGTAGTCCCTGCTACTTGGAGGGGTTGAGGTTAGAGGACCACTTGAGCCCAGAAGGTCGAGGCTGCAGTGAGCCGAGATCATACCATTGCACTCCAGCCTGGGTGACAAAGTGAGACCCTGTCTCAAAATAAATAAATAAATAAAATTTTTTAGAAAAATAAAACTATTTTTCTGCTCTGCACATTGTAAATACTTTTTCTCAGTTCATCTCCTACTGTTAAGTTCATTTTTGGTGTCTTTTGACTCAAGAAATGTTTAATTCTCATGAAAACAAATTCAATGGTCTTTTTTGGGGGAGTTCTGGGGCTGAGTCTCACTCCCCGCTTTTAGAAAAACCTTTGTTTCTTACAAAAAATATAAATATATAATACATGTTTATTGTAGACAAAATAGGCACTACAGATAAATAAAAAGTAAAAGCAAAAATCAAGTATAAACCTATTCCTCAGTTACAAAGATTATTAATATTTTGGTATTTCCCACTAGTACTTTAAACATAAGAACAGATATAATTCAATATTATATATATTTAAAAACAGATCTGATATGATTAGGCTTTGTGTTCCCACCCAAATCTCATCTTCAGTTGTAATCCCCGGGTGTTAACAGAGAGACATGGTAGGAGGTGATTGGATCATGGGGGCAGCTCCCCCATGCTGTTTTCATGATAGTGAGTTCTCACGAGATCTGATGGTTTTATAAAGAGTAGTTTTTCCTGTGCTTGCACATGCTCTCTCCCTCTCCCTACACCCCTGGCCTCATCTGCTACCATGTAAGACGTGCTTGCTTCCCCTTCTGCCATGATTGTAAGTTTCCTGAGGCCTCCCCAGTCATGCAGAACTGTGGGTCAGTTAAACCTCTTTCCTTTATAAATTACCCAGTCTAGGGAAGTTCTTTATAGCAGCATGAGAACAGACTAATACAAGATCACTTTTTTATTTTTAATTTTTATTTCATTTATTTATTTTTTTGAGACAGAGTTTCGCTCTTGTTGCCCAGGATGGAGTACAATGGCACAATCTTGGCTCACTGCAACCTCCACCTCCTGGGTTCAAGCAATTCTTCTGCCCTAGCCTCCTGAGTAGCTGGGATTATAGGTGTACACCACCATGTCCGGCTAATTTTGTATTTTCAGTAGAGACAGAGTTTCACCATGTTGGTCAGGCTGGTCTCGAACTCCTGACCTCAGGTAATCCACCCACCTTGGCCTCCCAAAAGTGCTGGAATTACAGGAGTGAGCCACTGTGCCTGGCCCAAGGTCACTTTTTTTAAAAAAGGACTCTGGTCTCCAGCTCTCCTTCCCTCCTTCACAGGCCCCACCTCAGCATTTAAATGTCATCTGGAATTTTGCCTGAGCCTTAGATTCTTATGGGTCTCATTTGCTGTCTTGCTTCAGACACTGAAGGAACTGAGCACAAACTTTCCATTATTTTCAAAGGGGACAACATATTGAGTTTCTGAGGTTGTTAGAAAAATATATGATTTGTGCCACTAAAGTTAAAGATAGAGGGCATTTTTTTAGTGGACAAAAAAGTAATAAATTTTAGGAGCATTGTTTCACTCTCAAATATCATTATAATCATGAAGAAGGAAGGAAAAATAATCACTCATGATACCATTACCACCTGTTTTCACATCTTTAATGACAGTCAGCAAAAGTGGTAGGGTTAAAAGAACAATTATCGTGCTCGCTTCGGCAGCACATATACTAAAAGAACAATGATCAATTTCTTCTCACCTCGATTTTCTGCTAGTGAATTTCACCGTTGCGTGTTGAGCGCTTCTGTTGCAGCATGTGTGTGTTCATTTCTGCCTATACACGTGGCATCTCTCCAGCTATTAAGCCACCCACAGTTAATTCATGTATATCGTCAGTTCATTAGGGAGTGCAAGGCAGAGGGGTTTTGAAAACTCTGTTTTCACTCAATCTAGTGCGTGTGGAAAAAAAGAAAATTCTATTTTCTCTAATTACATTTTCTACCGTGCTCTTTGAATCCCCCTTCCCATCCCTCAGTGGTATCTACAGTAGATGCTGTTGGTGCCTTAACAATACAGCTCTCAAATTCACACCAACTTCTTGTTGTTTTTTGTGTTTTGAGACCGAGTCTCACTCTGTCACCCAGGCTAGAGGGCGGTGGCATGATCTTGGCTAACTGCAATCCCTGTGACAGGGCAAGACTCTGTCTTAAAAAAAAAAAAAAAAGAAAAAGTTGGATTTTCCTCTCTGAGAGCTGGAAATCTATGTTCCAGGATTTTCCCTGCTCCCCACCTCGCCCAGGTGCCCTTTCCAGCCTCGTTCTCCACTGTTGGCATTCATGAGGAGAAGAGGCTCTGACCTCCTCCTTGACTGCCCTCCTGGGAGGATTCTCTCAGGCTGTGCTCTGCAGCTGGAGGCCCCCGTACAGGCAGTGGACTCCGCTGAGATGGTGAGTGCCATTCTTTCGGAATGCCACATGAGTTCATGTGGACCCTTTCTACTCCTGAGGTCACCCCTCAGGCAAAGGCAGTCAGGTCTGCCCTCAGCCTCTACCAGCCTCTGTACTCCAGCCTCTCTCTGGGGGAAGCTTCTCTTTGCTGGACACTACCTGGGCAGCCCTAGGTATCCACCCACCACTCCACTTTATGCTCCTTTGTAAGGAGGTGTGGCACCCTTGAGGCACTCTTCCTGCCCTCAGGCGAAGGGAAAACCCTCATCCTCTCCTCTTTGGGCACGTTTATCCACAACAGCCTGCTTCATCAGGCCTCCCCTTTTCACAGTTTCTTACTCAAGAAGCACTGCCAGCCTCTGGCTTTAAGAGCACTCCCAAAGTCCAGGGGATACGTGTCAACTCTCCCCAAATCCCTGAATGTATGAATATCCAAAACGGAGTCCCTAATAGCCTCCCCAAACCTGCTCCTCCTGCGGTCATCCTACCACAACTAGTGGCAATTTCTTCCTTCCAGACGCTCAAGCCAAAACCCATGGAGTGAGCCTCAACTGGTCTCTCTTCCCCATACCCTAGTGTCAATGTGAGAGCAAATCCATCAGCACCACCTTCAAGATACATCCAGAATCCAACCACTTGTCATCACCTTCACAGCTATCACCTCTCACCTGAATTATTGTAATGTCCTCCCAACACATCTCTCTGCTTCCAGTCCGCTCCCTGTATCAGTTATCTAATGCCATATCATCCTTACTGAATATCCTTATTGGATACTAATGGAGTACATTTCATAAGAAACAGCCACAAAACCTCAGTGGCATGCAATACTAATGCCTCTGGGGTTGACTGGGGACCAGCTGATGGCTCACGCCCATGTCTGGGGATCAGCTGGTTGAGTTGACTGAGGCTATTCAGCTCTGCTCTGTGTGTTTCTCATCCTCCAGCGGGCTCGCCTGGGCTGGTTCTCGGGATGATGGCAGAGGCACAAGACAGCAAGTGGAAACCTGCAAGGCTCCTTGAAGTCTAGGTTTGGAACTGCTGTGCCATCACTTCTGTCTGCCTCTTTATATGGGCCAAAGCAAGTCATATGGTCAAGCCCAGAGTCAGGGTAGAAGGTCCTTACCAAGTACATGGCTGAAATAAAATCAAGTGGTAGGAAAGTGCATGTTGCCTCTTGTTGGGTGGAGCTGTAGTGTGACAGCAAAGGGTGTAGATGAGGGGAGGGATGAAGACTGGGGCTTTTAACACTATCAACCTCCCACATTCCTGTCCTGAGAACATTCCGTTGATATAGCACTTCACTGCTTAAAACTCTCCCGACTATAAAACTCTTGGAAGAAAATTTAGGAAGAAAGCTTTATGACATTGGATTTGGCAATAATTTCTTAGATATGATGCCAAAAGCACACGCGACAAAAGTAAAAATAGATAAATTGGGTTACACCAAAATTTGAAACTTCTGTGCATCAAAGACACTATCAAAAGACTGAAGAGGTAGCCTACAGAATGGGAGAAAATATTTGAAATTACATATGTAATAAAGGGTTACTATGCAAGCCATATGAAGGATTCCCACAACAACAAAACGACAACCCAAATAAAAATGGGCAAAGGACTTAAGTAGACATTTATCCAAAGACATACAAATGGCCAACAAGTGCATGAAAAGATGCTCAACATCACTAATCACCAAGGAAATGCAAATTGAAACTACAGTAAGATACCATCTGATACCAATAAGATAATTACTATCGAAACAAACAAAAAATAAAGAAAACCGAAGCAATCAAAAGAAACAAAAAACAAACAAAACCAAAAGAAACAAAAACAAAATGAAAACAAAAAGAAAAAAACAAAAAGCAGCAACAAGTATTGGCAAAGATGTCAAGAAACTGAAGCCCCTGGCCGGGCGCAGTGGCTCACACCTGTAATCCCAGCACTTTGGGAGGCCGAGGCAGGCGGATCAAGAGATCAAGACCATCCTGGCCAATATGGTGAAACCCCCGTCTCTACTAAAATTACAAAAATTAGCTGGACATGGTGGTGGGCGCCCATAGTCCCAGCTACTCGGGAGGCTGAGGCAGGAGAATCACTTCAATCCAGGAGGTGGAGGTTGCAGTGTGCCGAGATCGCGGCACTGCACTCCAGCCTGGTGAGAGAGCAAGACTCCATCTCAAAAAAAAAAAAAAAACAAAAACCTGGAGCCCCTGTGCATGGTTGATGGGAATGTAAAATGGTACAGTCTCTGTGGAAAACAGTATGGTGATCCCTAAAAAAATTAAACGTAGAATGACCCTATGATCCAGCAATTCCACTTCTGTGTATATGATATGGTTTGACTGCGTCCCACCCAAATCTCATCTTGAATTGTAGCTCCCATAATTCCCACATGTTGTGAAAGGAACCAGGTGGGAAATAATTGAATCTTGGGGGGCGGTTTCCCCCATACTGTTCTTGTGGTAGTGATTAAGTCTCACAAGATCTGATGGTTATACAAAGCGAAATTCCTTCCACTTGATTCTCACTCTTTCTTGCCTGCCACCATATAAGACATGCTTTTTGCCTTTCGCCATCATCGTGAGGTCTCCCCAGTCACATGGAACTGAGTCCATTAAACTTCTTTTTCTTTATAAATTACCCAGTCTCGGGTATGTCTTTAGCAGGAGCATGGAAACAGACTGGTACAGTATATTACCGAGAGAATTTAATTAGCTGGCCACGGTGGCATGTGCCTGTAATCCCAGCTACTCAGGAGGCTAAGGCAGGAGAATCACTTGAACCCAGGAGGTGGAGGTTGCAGTGAGCTGAGATCATGCCACTGCACTCCAACCTGGGTGACACAGTGAGACCCTGCCAAACAAAACAAAACAAAACAAAACAAAAAAATGTGAGAGACTTGCATTTGGTGTTTTCCACTGATCTGAGCATCCATGGCCCAAGAGTTGTCATGTATAATATTGTAAAAACTGGTCACAAATTCCTCCTATCTGCGCCACTGCTCAATGTGGCTTTGCATCTCCTCCCACCAAGAAGTGGAGGTAACCTCTCTTTGCATCTGGACAGGCCTTGTGACTTGCTTTGACCAATAGAATGTGACAAGAGTGACATTGGGGGAGTTCTGAGCAGGGCGTCAAGAACCCTAGCAGCTGCTGCTCTCACCTTCTTGGTATCGTGAGGTCACCAGGTAACGCAGCCAGGGCTAGCCTCCCTGAGTAAGAGAGAGCGTGTGGATAGTGTCTAGGTGACAGCTGGCACTGATTACACCAACTGTAATGAGGATCAGGCAGCCCCAGTCATGCCTGATTGCAGCAACCCAAGTGACTGTATTAGCTTCCTACTGCTGCTGTTACAAACTTTGCAACTTAAAATAACACAAATTGGCCAGGCGCGGTGGCTCATGTCTGTAATCCCAGCACTTTGGGAGACTGAGGCTGGTGGATCACCTGAGGTCAGGAGTTCGAGACCAGCCTGGCCAACATGGTTAAACCTGTCTCTACTAATAATTCAAAAATAATCGGGCATGGTGGCTCACACCTGTAATCCTAACGCTTTGGGAGGCCGAAGTGGGAGGATTGCTTGAGGCTAAGAGTTCAAGACCAATCTGGCCAATATAGTGAGACCCTGCCTCTATTTTAAAAATAACAAAAATTAGCCAGGCATGGTGGTTCATGTCTGTAATCCCAGCACTTTGGGAGGCTGAGGCAGGTGGATCACCTGAGGTTGGGAGTTCGAGACCAGCCTGACCAACATGGAGAAACCTCTTCTCTACTAAAAATATAAAATTAGCTGGGCGTGGTGGCACATGCCTGTAATCCCAGCTACTCGGGAGGCTGAGGCAGGAGAATCACTTGAACCCAGGAGGCAGAGGTTGCAGTGAGTCAAGATCATGCCATTGCACTCTAGCCTGGGCGACAAGAGTGATACTCCTCCAAAAAAATTTTTTGAAAAAATAAAATAACACAAATTTATTATCTCACAGTGCTGTACATCCAACACAGGTGTCACCGGGCTAAAATCAAGGTTTCAGCATGGTCGCGCTCCTTTCTGGAGGCTCTATGAGGAGAAGCTCTTTCTTTACTCATTCAGAATTCAGTCCATTTCGGCTGTAGAACTGAGGTCCCCTTGCTGGCTGTAAGTGAGGGCTGTTCCCTGCTTCTAGAGGCTGTCCCTTGGCTCATGGCCCTGTTCCTCTAATTCAAAGCCAACAATGGTGGGCAAATCCCTTTCATGCTTTGAATCTCCCCTAGAGCCAGGACTTTGCCATGGTGCCCAGGCTGGTCTTGAACTCCTAGGCTCAAGCGATCTGCCCATCTCATCCTCCCAAAGTTTCTTTTCCACTTTTAAAGGCCCATGTGACTACATTAGACCTACCCAGACAGTCCAGGATAATTTCCTTACCCAAAGGTCCATAAATTCAATTGCATTTGCAAAGTCCCCTTTACTGTGTAATGTAGCATGCACAGGTCTAACACCAGGGATTAGGGAATTTACATCTTTAGGAGGATTGTTACTGTTCCTACCACTATGACCCCAGGTGAGAGCATCAGAAGAACTGCTCAGCTGAGTCCAACCCAAAGACTGACCCATGGAGACACGTAGACTCACATGTAGTGTGAGTCACTACACCCAGCCCTCATTCTACACCAGCAAATAAGATGAGTGGTTTGCTAATGCAGCAGTAATGTACAGGTACATCATGACCACAATAATCTCTGATCACAAAGGGCCAAAGGAAAATGCCCTTGGAATATGTACTCAAAATGCAAAGGAGTCGCTCAAACCTTGAAAACTCTTACAGCCAAAGTTCTTGGGGCTCACTCAGAACCCTCATTCAATCTTCTTGCTGTTAAATGTTCCTCAAAATGAGAAACGGGTAATAAATCTTGAGAGGACAATGGATCCTCCAAATGAATTATCAGTAAAATGTAGAGGTTGGACCCAAAAGACCATCAAATGTCTACCTATGCTCCATGCTTTTCTGATTATCTCACACCCAGCAGCATGTTGAAAACTGGCTGTGGTGCCAGATGGGTCTCTTCAGGTCTGCCATTTGTCCTGCAAGAGGGTAGACATATTTTACATTATACAACATCGGCTGAGAAAAAGTCTTCATTGTGAAAAGGTGAGTTCTACAAGACCAGCATAGCAAGACAAAGTCACACATGGTCTTCAGCTGCTCATCAAATCAAGGACCAATCTGCCATAGCCAAGGCAGCTGCTGGACACACAGTAGGCCCATTCCAGTGAAAGGACAGCATCCAAGCTCCAGTGCCCATTGGCCTGGGATACTTGGCCAGTAGGGAAATGCAATAGCCCAGGGACTAGAAGGTCCCCAGCTGCCCCAGCTGTAAGGCTCCTGATATTCCTAGACAACTCCATTTTACAGCTGACTTCCCAGATCCAAACCACTTGATACCAGTCCATGCAATTGTGCAATCCTTCATTGACAAGGCCACTTTCTCATTCTTGCTTTTTTTTTTTTGAGATGGAGTCTCGCTCTGTTGCCAGGCTGGAATACAGTGGTGCAATCTCGGCTCACTGCAACCTCTGCCTCCTGAATTCAAGTGATTTTCCTGCCTCAGCATCCCGAGTAGCTGGGACTACAGGCACCCACCACCACGCCCAGCTAATTTTTGTATTTTTGGTAGAGATGGAGTTTCACCATGTTGGCCATGATGGTCTTGATCTCTTGACCTTGTGATCCGCCCACCTCAGCCTCCCAGAGTGCTGGGATCACAGGTGTGAGTCACTACGCCCAGCCCTCATTCTTGCTGTATCAGAAGAAAGACCACAGGAGGGAAAGGAGTTTCTCCGCTGGAATAGCACTCACA
Source organism: Theropithecus gelada (assembly GCF_003255815.1). Classification (NCBI taxonomy): domain Eukaryota; kingdom Metazoa; phylum Chordata; class Mammalia; order Primates; family Cercopithecidae; genus Theropithecus; species Theropithecus gelada. The sequence continues at coordinate 76,977,699 of NC_037678.1, read as the reverse complement.
CCATATCCATAGATGCCCTGGCTCTAATATATCTTCCTTGGGATTATGAGAGAAGGTGGGACTGCGTGGGATTATGAGAGGAGGTGGTGACAGTCAAACTCTTTGTTGAAGGGCAGAGCTACACTGCACAAGGATAGGGGTGGAGTGAGGATGGAGGGTGTTAGTTGCCCTGTACACTGGTAGGAAGGGTTTACAGCTCTGTAGAGACAGAGCCTCTGAATGGGATGGCTGCATGTATACAAATAGTTTGGGGCCCTAGGCATTATGCAGAGGGCTTGACAAAGAGGCTCTACCTAAACTTGAGGGGAAGAGACACTGGAGCTGGGCTAGGAAAACTCTACCTCTTCCAGTGGATCAGATGGTAAGATATCTGGACTGAGTTAGCCCTGGGTGCTGGCATAATCCTAAAGGATTGCAGACGACCCTCTTCACCAGAAAAATAGGATTGAATTTCTCTACCACTACAGTCAATAGAGGTTGAACCAAATTTAATTTTATTTAGGAATATACAGAAAAGTGACAGGGGCGGGCATGGCGCTCACACCTATAATCCCAGTTCTTTGAGAGGCAGAGGCAGGAGGATTGCTTGAGCCCAGGAGTTCAAGACCAGCCTAGGCAACATAGTGAGACCTTGTCTCTAAAAAAAATGAAAAAATTAGTCCAGTGTGATGGTGCACACCTGTAGTCTCAGCTACTCAGGAGGCTGAGATGGGAGGATCAGTTGGCCCTGGGAAATTGAGGCTGTAGTGAGGTGTTGTCACATCATACCACTGCACTCCAGCCTGGGTAACAGAGCAAGACTCCATCTCAAAAGAAAAAGAAAAGAAAAGGGCCCAGGCACGGTGGCTCAAGCTTGTAATATCAGCACTTTGTCAGGCCAAGGCAGGCAAATTACCCGAGGTCAGGAGTTCAAGACCAGCCTGGTAAACATGGTGAAACTCATCTCTACTAAAAATATATTTTAAAACTCATCCAGGTGTGGTAGCAGGCGCCTGAAATCCCAGCTATCGGGAGGCTGAGGCAGGAGAATCGCTTGAACCTGGTAGGCAGAGGTTGCGGTTAGCTGAGATCCCACCACTGCACTCCAGCTTGGGTGATAGAGCGAGACTTTGTCTCCAAGAAAAAAAAAAAAAGCAAAGAGAAAAGTGACGGTTCTTGAGTTTGATTCTCACAGAAAAAATTCATACAGATTCATATATATGAGCATAAAATCATATTAATAAAGGGCTATTATATATAAGATATAATATCCAGAAGAAAGAACAAGTAAAGGTAGTTTAGGTACTGAAATAGTGAGAGAAATCATTGGCAATGACAGGATTCCTATATCCCCTCAGATCTTACCAGAAAGCCTGATGCTTCTTACTTTGCTTTGTTTTTGGTTTTTGTGGGTTTGTTTTTTAAACAGGGTCTTGCTCTGTCACCCAGGCTAGAGTAATCATGATTAGACAGCATAATCATAGCTCACTGTGGACTCAACTTCCTGGTCTCAAGTAACCCTCCCACCTCAGCCTCCCAAAATCCTGGGATTACAGGTATAAGCCACTATACCCAGCCTGCTTTATTTTTTTATTTTTTATTATTGAGATGAATTTTGTTCTTTTTGCCCAGGCTGGAGTGCAATGGCGTGATCTCGGCTCACTGCAACCTCTGCCTCCCGGGTTCAAGCAATTCTCCTCCTGCTTTATTTTTATTATATTTTTTATTTTAAAAATATTAACTTACAAAAAAGAGAGAGAGAGAGATGAGGTCTCATTATGTTGCCCAGGCTGGTCTCAAACTCCTGGCCTCAAGTGATCCTCCTGCCCTGGCCTCCCGAAGTGCTGAGATTATAGGTGTGAGCCACCGTGCCCAACCTAGGCTGCTTCTTAAAAGCCTCACTTAGCTCTACTAAGTGGGACTTAGAGACTTTGCAAAGAAACATACTTCAGTAGTCCATCATGTCGGAAATTGGAAGTCAACTTAAGCATCGTGTCCAAAATTGCAAAAACCATCATCTGCCAAGCAATTTGTTGTTTTTGTTTTTTTTGAGACAGAGCTTCACTCTTGTTGCTCAGGCTGGAGTGCAGTGGCACAATCTGGGCTCACTACAACCTCCACCTCCCAGGTGCGAGTGATTCTCATACCTTAGCCTCCGGAGTAGCTAGGATTACAGGCTGCCAAGCAATTTGTTTTGAACAGTTGCCTTGCCTATGAAAGGCAGCCTGTAGAAGATAACATTGTATTGCAGCAATATAAACATAGACTATCTTCTTATAAACACATGCCCTAAAGACCATGTGCCGCTCATTCAACCTTGGGAGTCAGCAATTGCTGTTGATGTAATGATTGGAAGTTTTCAGATAGGAAAAAACCACAAGGTGTGTCTTTTCAGGGTGAACCAGGGAGATGAATGGTTACATATTTACTGCTGCAGGAGAACCATCTCCTTACACCATAGCTTGGCCTCATGAGAGTGGAGAAAATCACCTGCATCTATAAATATGAAATGTGACTGACTATAATGGGGCTATAATGTTGAAGATTTTTAATGATCAGTCAAGGTCAATGGATTACAAGCTTTTGAAGTGTCTACAGTTTGCCCTAGCCAATGATTATCTGGATAGAGAGGGACTTAGAAGAGTGTCTTAGTCTGCTTTGGCTGTCATAGTAAAATATCACAGACTGGGTGGTTGAACCAACAGAAATATATTTTCTCACAGTTCTGGAGGCTTAAAACCTAAGATCAGGATAACAGCAAGGTCGGGGTGTGGTGAGGGCTCTCTTCCTGGCTTGCAGATGGCTGCTTTCTCGCTGTGTGCCCACATGGCCTTTCCTCAGTGCACGCATGTGGAGAGACAGCGATCTCTCTCTCTCTTTTCCTCTTCCTATAAGGCTACCAGTCCTACGCCTCCACCCTTATGGCCTCACTTAACCTTAGCATGAAACAATAGCAACTGGTAAGAGAGGTGTGGAATCTGCAGCTCAGAGCAAGGAGGGCTGGAATACTCAAAGGAGGTTTGATTATTTATTTATTTATTTACTTTAGAGGCAGAATCTCGTTCTGTCACCTAGACTGGAGTCCAGTGGCATGATCATAGCTCACTGTAGCCTCAAACTCCTGGGCTCAAGCCATTCTCCCGCCTTAGCCTCCTGAGTGACTGGGACCACAGGCACATGTGACCATGCCAGGCTAATTTTTTTTTTTTTTTTTTTCGAGATGGAGTCTCACTCTGTCCCCCAGGCTGGAGTGCAGTGGTGTGACCTCAGCTCACTGCAACCTCTGCCTCCTGGGTTCAAGCAATTCTCCTGCTTCAGTATCCCGAGTATCTGGGATTACAGGCGCCTGCTACCATGCCCAGCTAATTTTTGTATTTTTAGTAGAGACAGGGTTTCACCATGTTGGCTAGGCTGGTCTTGAACTCCTGACCTTGTGATCCACCCTCCTCAGCCTCCCAAAGTGCTGGGATTACAGGAATGAGCCACTGTACATGGCCATTTTTTTATTTGTATGGATTTAGGAGGCACAAGTGCAGATTTCTTACATGCACATACTGCGTAGTGGTAAACCTGAGCTTTTAGTGTACCCATCACCAGAATAGTGAACATTGTACCCACTAGGAATTTTTTTTTTTTTCATTACAGGCTTGAGCCACCATGCCTGGCCAGTAATTTTTTTCTTTTTTTAAGAGACAGGGCCGGGTGCAATAGCTCTCGCCTATAATCCCAACACTTTGGGAGGCTGAGGCAGGCAGATTACGAGGTCAGGAGATCGAGACCATCCTAACTAACACGGTGAAACCCCATCTCTACTAAAAAAATTAGCTGGACGTGGTGGCAGGCGCCTGTAGTCCCAGCTACTTGGGAGGCTGAGGCAGGAGAATAGCGTAAACCCAGGAGGCGGAGCTTGCAGTGAGCTGAGATCACGCCACTGCACTCCAGCCTGGGCGACAGAGCAAAACTCCATCTCAAAAAAAAAAAAGGGAGACAGAGTCTCACTCTGTCTTCCAGGCTGAAGTGCAGTGGTGCAATCATAGCTCACTGCATCCTGGAGCTCCTGGGCTCAAGTAATTCTCCTGCCTTAGCCTCTCAAGTAGCTGGGAATACAGGTGTGTGCCACCACGCTCAGTTAATTTTTACTTTTATTTTTGTAGAGATGAGGTCCCATTGTGTTGCCCTGGCTAGTCTGAAAATTTCTGGGCTCAAGTTAATCCTCCCACCTTGGCCTCTCAAAGTGCTGGAATTATAGGTGTGAGCCACTGCACTCAGCCTACATACAATAAGTACTTTTTCAAACCTCATTCCCCTCCCACTCTCCCGTCTTTTAGAGTCTCCAATGTCTATTATTTCACTCTGAATGTCCATGTGTACTCATTGTTTAGTTCCCACTTATAAGTGAGAACATGCAGTATTTGACTTTCTGTTTTTGAGTAATTTCCCTTAGGATAGTAATCTCCATTCCATCCATTTTGCTGCAGATGATATGATTTTTTTCTTTTTTATGGCTGAGTCATATTTCATGGTGTGTGTGTGCATGTATATGCTACATTTTCTTTATTCAATCATCCATTGATGGACACTTAGGTTGATTCCATATCTTTGCTGTCGTGAATAAATAGTGCTGCAATAAACATATGACTGCAAGTATCTTTATTATATAATGATGTCTTTCCCTTTGGGTATATATGCAGTAGTGGGATTGCCAGGTCGAATGGTAGTTCTTTGAGAAACCTTCAAATCTTCAAAGAAGACTTTTTTTTTTTTTTTTGAGATGGAGTCTTGCTCTGTTGCCCAGGCTGAAGTACAGTGGCATAATCTCAGCTCACTGCAACCTCTGCCTCCAGACTCAAGCAACTCTCATGTGTCAGCCTCCTGAGTTGCTGGATTACAGGCACGCGCCACCACGTCAGCTAATTTCTGTATTTTTAGTAGAGATGGGGTTTCACCATGTTGGCCAGACTGGTCTTGAAGTCCTGACCTCAAGTGATCCGCCCACCTCAGCCTCTGAAATTGCTGGGATTATAGGCGTGAGCCACCACTCCTTGCCCAAAGAAGACTTCCTAAAGTTAGGACTATCTTGGGACGATAAAGCTTAACTGTGATTTTCCTAAAGCATGAATATAGTCAAGTAAATCCTTTGCTCATTGGCTTCCCATTGTTCTTCAGAGAAATGCCCAGACTTTTTACCACTGCCTCCTGACCTTCCATTCCAGTGCTCTGCCTCATCTATTGCCAGGCTCTAATGCAATCCTACTGAGCTTCTTCCAGTCCCAAGGAGCTTGCTTTCACTTTCAGGCATGTGCCTACATTGTTTTCTCTGCCTGGAACACTTACCCAATCAACACCTCGCACCTTATCCCTCCACCCTCAGTTTGGGCCTGCTAGCTGCTCTCATCCTTGAGGTCTCAATGGAAAGAACGCTTCCTCCAGGAACACATAATCTTCCACCAGGGCTGGTTATGTGTCCTTTTTTTTTGAGACAAAGTCTCACTCTGCCACCCATGCTGGAGTGCAGGGGCGCCATCTCAGCTCACTGCAACCTCTGCCTCCCAGGTTGAAGCGATCCTCCTGCCTCAGCCTCCCCGAATAGCTGGGATAACAGGCACGTGCTAGCATGCCGGGCTAATTTTGTATCTTTAGTAGAGATGGGGTTTCCTCATGTTGGTCAGGCTGGTCTTAAACTTCTGACCTCAGGTGATCCGCCTGCCTCGGCCTTCCAAAGTGCTGGGATTACAGGTGTGGGCCACTGCGCCCAGTGACGTGTACTTTTATGCTCACTATTCACCATGGTAAAGAGAATAGTATCATAACCCCCCACGCACCCATCCCCTGGCTTCATTTGGTGATGGAAATCATCAAATATTCCATTAGGGTTCAAATTCCCCTAATTGTATCATAAATAGCTTTTAATAGTTTATTTGTTTGAGTCAAGATCCAAAGTCCACAATTTGCAAAATGATTTAAATGTTTCCACTGAATCATTATATATAATATATACGTAGCCCATCCTTTACCGCAATGTTTGTTTTTGTTTTTTGTCTTGCTCTGTTGCCAAGGCTGGAGTGCAGTGGCATGATCTCGGCTCACTGCAACCTCCACTTCCCAGGCTCAAACAATTCTTCTGCCTCAGCCTCCTGAGTAGCTGGGATTACAGGCATGTGCCACCACACCCGGCTAATTTTTTATATTTTTGGTAGAGACAGGGTTTCACCTTGTTGGCCAGGCTGTGTCCCAAACTCCTGAGCTCAAGTGATCCATCCACCTCGGCCTCCCAAGGTGCTGGGATTACAGGCATGAGCCACCGCACCCAGACCCTCACCACAATGTTTAAACCACAAAGTATTGTCTAGCCCCTTCCTGCATCCCAGACCACAAACCTGGGGTGCAAATTCATAGTCCACGCTCATATCTACAGGCGAATCTCTAACCACAAACTCCCTACAGCTGACATTGTTTGCCTCGAAGTGAACTCACCCAAACGCATTGACAGACAGCCCAGATGTACCACTGATACGGTCTGACCTCATTGTGGGGCTCTTCAAGAACTGGAGAACTGAGTGTGCTGTTCTTAAAGGGAAAGAAGGGCAAGGATCTATGGCAGCTCCAGGGGAAGCTCTGGGCCCCACCCCAGCACAGGCTTTGAGGGCATCTCAGGAAGTTTATAACAGGCTGCAAGAAATGTTTGCGCACACGCAGTCTATGTCCCTGTGAGGCACACTGTACCAAAGGCTGGATCTAAGTTTAGGTCATTTCTGAGATCTTCCCCCCTTTCAAGATCCTCTAAAAATAGCTTCTCTCTTACTTAGGAAATCTGTCTTGCTGTGGAACACAAATATGCTGATTTGAGTCCAACAGAAAGAAGCGTTACTGCCTGAGAGAAAAACCAGGGCTCTTAGTGAGGGACATGGGTCGGTAAGGAACTATCCGAAATTACTTCCCTTGCCCTTTAGAAGGTATGCAACGGCCCCCACCTCCCCCGCCCCCAACCCCGCCAAGGTTCTACACTAAAAATGCAGTGGAGAGGGAGCTTCACCATTGAAATTTGGCGAATCTAGGAGGGAGATACGGGCAGCGTTCCAAGGCCTGCTTTGCAACACAGAATGTGTCAGTGAGAGAAATGCTGAAAAACAGAGAAGAGGAAGGGCTGATATTTCCATGTTGGCAGTTGATCACATTCAGTCTTGTTCAGTGAAGCCGCTTCAGGGCTGTTGCCATGGGAACCAGACGTGATTCAGTAGTTTGTTGAATGCAGCTTCCATGGGCTGAAGTTCTGAAGCTGTATCAGGGTTTTCCCCTCTTGTCAGGTGTTTTGAAGCTGCCAGAGTATTTTCTTCTTCCAATACGTGGGGTTTTTTTCTGAATTTTTAATTTTTTTTTTTAACTATACAGATGGAGTTTCTCTATGTAGCCTAGGCTGGTCTTGACCTCCTGGGTCCAAGCATCCTCCTGCCTCAGTCTCCTAATTTTTTGTTGTTGTTGTTGTTTTGTTTTGTTATTTTGTTGAGATGGAGTCTTGCTTTGTCGCCCAGGCTGGAGTCCAGTGGCACAATCTCGGCTCACTGCAAGCTCTGTCTCCTGGGTTCACGCCATTCTCCTGCCTCAGCCTCCCGAGTAGCTGGGACTTCAGGCACCTGCCACCGCACGCCCGGCTAATTTTTTGTATTTTTAGTAGAGATGGGGTTTCACTGTGTTAGCCAGGATGGTCTCGACCTCCTGACCTCGTGATCCGCCAGCCTTGGCCTCCCAAAGTGCTGGGATTACAGGCATGAGCCACCGTGCCCGGCCCTAATTTTTAATAAATATTTTGTGTAGAGTTGGGATCTCACTACGTTGCCCAGGCTGGCCCCAAACTCCTCTGCTCAAGTGATGCTCCCACTTTGTATTCCCAAAGTGTTGAGATTACAGGCATGAGTCCCTGTGCTTGACCCCAAAGCATGTGTTTTCATTTGTATTTTGTAATGTTGTCATGTTTTAAACTATTTATTTGCACATATTTGAGACAGGGTCTCACTTTGTCTCCCAGGCTGGAGTGCAGTAGCATGATCATAGCTCACTGTGGCCTCCACCTCCTGGGCTCAAGTGATCCTCCCACCTCAGTCTCCCAAGTAACTGGGACCACAGGTGTGCACCACCAGCCCTGGATACTTTTTTTAAATACTTTTTTTTGAGACAGAGTCTTGCTTTGTTGCCCAGGCTAGAGTGCAGTAGTGCATCTCTGCTCACTGCAACCTCCATCCCCCGGGTTCAAATGATTCTTGTGCCTCAGCCTCCTGAGTAGCTGGGACTACAGGTGTGTGCCACCACACCTGGCTAATTTTTTTGTAGCTTTAGTAGAGATGGGATTTAGCCATGTTGGCTCGGCTGGTCTTGAACTCCTGGCCTCAAGTGATCCACCCACCTTGGCTTTCCAAAGTGCTGGGATTATAGGTGTGAGCCACTGCCCCTGGCTTAAAATAATATTTGCAGAGACAAGGTCTCACCATGTTGCCTAGGCTGGTCTCAAACTCCTGAGCTCAAGCAGACCTCCTGCCTCAGCCTCCCAAAGTGCTGGGTTTACAGGTGTGACCCACCATGCCAGGCCACAAGTGTTTTTAATTTCACTATCTATGAACACACAAAACAGCTGAAATAAAATGGCTAAATGCAGGAGCGTAATATTGGTAGGATTTTGATTATTTTGTCAGGAATGAAATAATTTGGCACATTTCCCAGAAGGAGCCTGTGCTTGTAAATTGCATGTGGGTGCATGATGAATTCTGCATCCCAATGTAAAAGACAGAGATCACCAAGGTCAGCCCCGATTTGTAGCCTTGCTCTTTCCTGACCGTGCTGGTTCAGAAAAACATTCATCATCGCGGTGACTTCCTTGTAACCTTTCCAAGTTCTTCACGTTCCTCATTTGTTCAGACTGGACAGTTCTCTGGTGAGAGTCTGGCCAGATATCTTGTCTCTTTAACCACCCAATGAGGTGTATCACCACTGGTTTCCTCCTTGCCTTCAGCCCTCTTAGTTGCTCACACAACACACGTGGATAGGCAGCTGATACTTAGAAAATCTGATCTGGGATTCTTTCCAGAAATGCCCACAGCTGTCAGTGTGTAGAAATCAGCACACATTGAACAGGAAGTGATGAGGTGGAGGCTGGAGAAGTGGCCTCTGAAAGGACTGAGTTGCGATCCAGGTTTGGCCTCTCAGTGACTTGTTTCCTTTTCCACCACTGCTTCCAGATTCCTGGGATGTGCTGCCCAGATTCCTCCTCGGGCTGGAAGGATTTCTTCTCTCAGCTGCTGAAAGTGTTGTCAGCTGATGGCTGAGTGCCTCTCCAGGAACTGCCCTCTTCTAAAAAGAGCCACTCCACTCCAGGCCACTTCCTTCCTGGGCATCCCACAGACAATACCTGGTTTGTGGAGCGGAGACAAGAAAGGCCCGGCACCCTCACTCCCGCACACCTTGATCCAGTGCAGGCATATCTGAAGGGTCACTTGGCTGGCTGCAGCCCTTACTCTGCCTCACAGCCCAGCTTCTCCCTGCGCCCCCTCTTACTACCTGGCCTTCCCTTCCACGGGTGCAGGTCTCAAGGACACCCCTGCACACGAATGCTCTTCTCAGAATCAGCTCCTGGGATACAAATCTGCAACAATTCTGAGCTTTCCAAAGGAAGTTCCTCCCCTATTTATGCAGTGCAATTTTGGAGTGATTTATTCCATACTCAGCCTCAGGCTTAAGGCATTAGGAAAAGCCAGCCTTCTCCTCCTTCCCTGGGCCACCATTATTTTTGAATCAGGCCGGTGAGATAATGAGAAGTTGGTTGAAGCCTTTCAAAAAAGTAGCTTTCCTAATTTTCCAAAAGATCCACCAGAAGAGAAGTTTCTACGTCATTGGATGTGAATGAGGAACGTGCATGGGGCCTTTGACTTCCTGACAGACATCTCGAGATGATGAGGAAAGATGCTTGCTGAGATCACAGCTGACCTGGGAAAGAGGAGGTGAGAAATAATCACAAGATTTAGGCCAGGCGCGGTGGCTCAAGCCTGTAATCCCAGCACTTTGGGAGGCCGAGACGGGCAGATCACGAGGTCAGGAGATCGTAGACCATCCTGGCTAACACGGTGAAACCCCGTCTCTACTAAAAAAAAAAAAAAAAATACAAAAAAAACTAGCCGGGCGAGGTGGCGGGCGCCTGTAGTCCCAGCTACTCGGGAGGCTGAGGCAGGAGAATGGCGTAAACCCGGGAGGCGGAGCTTGCAGTGAGCTGAGATCCGGCCACTGCACTCCAGCCTAGGTGACAGAGCAAGACTCCGTCTCAAAAAAAAAAAAAAAAAAAATTTGACCTACGGGCTCACACTACACCTGCCCAGCCTCAACAGAAGACAGGCTTCCTCTGAATTTCCCAATTTGGGAGCCAATATGTTTACTCTTAGGCTAGTTGACTTCGAGTTCCCCATCTGTAAAATGGCATTAGTGATACTGCAGCCTACCTCATGGGGATGTTTTAGAGAATAAACCATCCATGCATTCAGCACATAGAAAGAACTCCACAAATGTTACTGATTTTTTTTTTTTTTTTGAGACGGAGTCTTGCTCTGTCGCCCAGGTTGGAGTGCAGTGGCGCTATCTCGGCTCACTGCAAGCTCCGCCTCCCGGGTACACGCCATTCTCCTGCCTCAGCCTCCCAAGTAGCTGGGACTACAGATGCCCGCCACCTCGCCCGGCTAGTTTTTTGTATTTTTTAGTAGAGACGGGGTTTCACCGTGTTAGCCAGGATGGTCTCGATCTCCTGACCTCGTGATCCGCCCGTCTCGGCCTCCCAAAGTGCTGGGATTACAGGCTTGAGCCACCACGCCCGGCCGATTTTTTTTTTTTTAAAAGACAGGGTCTTGCTCTGTTGTCCAGAATGGAGTGCAGAGTGTTGTCCAGGCTGGAGTGCAGTGGCGAGATCACAGCTCACTGCAGCCTCAACCTCCCATGCTCAAGTGATCCCCCTGCCTCAGCCTCCTGAATGAGTAGCTAGGACTATAGGTGTGCGCCACTAAGTCTGACTAATTTTTTTATAGAAATGGGGTTTCACTATTTTGCCCAGGCTGGTCTTGAACTCCTGGGCTCAAGCAAACCTCTGGCCTCAGCCTCCCAAAGCGTTGGGATTATAGGCATGAGCCACTTCACCTGGCCTGTAACTGATGCTTATGGTTTTCAAAACCCATGGCTGATTTACATGATGAAAGACAATGTGTTTTCTTTAAGCATGGGTTCCTTGAAGGTACAAAGGTCTCTCTTTGACAATTGATACTTTCCTTCAGCCTGTACTTTGAAGTTTGATCCAGAGCTGAGATTTTCAAACAATTTTAAAGCAATTACATTTTATTATTTATTACTATTGTTATTATTATTTTGAGACGGGTCTTGCTGTCACCCAGGCTGGAGTGCAGTGGTACAATTATGTCTTACTGCAGCCTCAGACTCCTGGGCTCAAGTAATTCTCCCACCTTGCCTCCTGAGTCGTTGGGACTCCCAGCACGTGCCCCCATGCCCATGCCTGGCTAATTTTTAAAATTTTTATAGACACAGCATCTTGCTATGTTGCCCAGTCTGATCTCAAACTCCTAGCCTCAAGCAATCCTCCTGCCTCGGCCTCCCAAGGTGAGCAGTGCCATTTTTAAAAATTGAAATCCCAGCCGGGCGCAGTGGCTCATGCCTGTAATCCCAGCACTTTGGGAGGCCGAGGTGGGTGGATCACAAGGTCAAGAGATCAAGACCATCCTGGCCAACATGGTGAAATCCCATCTCTACTAAAAATACAAAAATTAGCCGGGCATGGTGGTGCAAACCTGTAGTCCCAGCTACTCGGGAGGTTGAGGCAGGAGAATCACGTGAACCCGGGAGGTGGAGGTTGCAGTGAGCCAAGATGGCACCACTGCACTCCAACTTGGCAACAGAGCGAGATTTTGTCTCAAAAAAAAAAAAAAATTGAAATCCATGTAGAAAACATAGCTGTGATATACATAATAATAATTTTTAAAATGTATAAAGCACTTACCAGGTACCATGCTTAGCATTTTACTTATAGATTCTGTATGTACACTTGCGTTATATATGAGTCACTGAAACCTCCCAACAACCCCGTGAGGTAAGCACTATTATTATCTCTATTGTAGTTCTTCGGGAACCTCTCCCTCTGCATTCACAAGAGTGCAGAGGATCCCATGTGGAATTTGATGACTATGACTCTCTATTTACTCAGAATAATGGATGCTTTGAACCAGCTTTGGGTCACAAGACTTTTTTTAAAAAGCAGGAAATAGAATATATGTAGGACAAATAGCCCAAAGTAATAACTACACACACACACACACACACACACACACACACACACACACACACACAATATTCATTTCAGAGCTTTAGCTGGGTCTTTGTGTAGCTGAGAGCAGTTGTTGAGAGGCACAGCAGCTCAGTTACAGACCTCCTTCATATTCCAAACAGGCTTGAGAAGACACAATTGGAAAGGGGAAAGGGGAAAGTAAATTAAGAAAAGGAATGAATACTGCCTTATATAGAAATGTGAAATTGTATATTCATTGGGGAGCGGAAACTGTGCAAATTATAGGGGGCGTTTGGAAAACATTTTACTTCCTCCATTTGCGCTTAGACTGCACTGAGAATTTATGTTTGTCTTTAGGAGACTATGTGTGTGTGTTTGTGTGTATATGATCCTTGTGTTCCCTGGTGGGCAACTAAGAAATTAAGAGTTGTGCCCGGGCACGATGGCTCACACCTGTAATCCCAGCACTTTGGGAGACTGAAGCAAGTGGATCACCTCAGGTCAGGAGTTCGAGACCAGCCTGGCCAACATGGCGAAACCAAAAATATAAAAAATTATCCAGGCTTGGTGGCACACGCCTGTAATCCCAGCTACTACCAAAGGCTGAGGCAGAACAATTGTTTGAACCGGGGAGGCAGAGGTTGCAGTGAGCCGAGATCGTGCCACTACACTCCAACCTGGGCAACAGAGCTAGACTCTGTCTCAAGAAAAGAAATTAAGAGTTGTATCTGCAACACTGGTAGGAAGATTTGGAGTTAGAGCATCCACGTCCACACTGGACTTTTTAGTGAGATTTGGAATGCCAAGGCTTCGAGAACTGTCCTGACCCCCTTGCCCCAAGGCGTTGCTCCAGACATAATGAATCAGTTTCAGGATGATGTACTGCTCAGGGAGGGACGTAGACAAGGACCCAAAACTAAGTCTTGTGGGCAGGGGCTAGGGTTTTGAATGGGGTTTTGAATGGGCTATATATGGCAAAGAGGATGTTTGACAGGAAGTAGGAAGTGAGTTGGTGGGGGCAGATTTAGAAACTGAAGTGTGCCAACAAGAAAACTCAGTGAAGAATTGAACTTTTCAGATTTTCCTTTTTTTTTTTTTTTTTTTTTTTTTTGAGACATAGTCTCCATCTGTCACTCAGGCTGGAGTGCAGTGGTACGACCTCGTTTCACTGCAACCTCCGCTCCCAGGGTCAAGTGATTCTCCAGGCTCAGCCTCCTGAGTAGCTGGAATTACAGGCATGCACCACCATGCCCAGCTAATTTTTGTATTTTTAGTAGAGATGGGATTTCACTGTGTTGGCCAGGCTGGTCTCGAACTCCTGACCTCAAGTGATCCGCCCACCCTGGCCTCTCAAAGTGTTGGGTTTATAGGTGTGAGCCACCATGCCCAGCCAGATTTTCCCTTTACCAAGAGGAAACTTCTTACATAGCCTAATTTTTATATGCTTTACTCACATATTTCATATGTAGTTTGAGATTACCACAACCATTTAATGAAATCTGATACACTCACATACTTTGTGAATCATGGCGATTTGGGGGAATCTGACATGGGGTACAGGCTGAAAAATGATGTGGTGGTCCAAGGCAAAGAAGTGAGAGACAGGTCTCTCAGGCCTAGGGAACTAGTGGGATCCAGGATGTGGATGTCAAACAATCCTTGAGTGCCCCACATATAACACAAAGTGCTGCACTTCAGGAATCCTGAAAACTGACTGTTGAGTTATAAGCATAATTGGGCCAGACATGGTGACTCTCCCCTGTAATCCCAGCACTTTGGGACGCCGAGGCAGGGGGATCACCCGAGGTCAGGGGTTTGAGACCAAACTGGCCAACACAGTGAAACCCTGTCTCTACTAAAAATACAAAAGTTAGCTGGGCATGGTGGTGCATGCCTGTAGTCCCAGGTTCTTGGGAGACTGAGGCAGGAGAAGTGCTTGAACCTGGGATTGTGCCACTGCACTCCAGCCTGGGTGACAAAGTGAGTCTCTATCTCAAAAAAAAAAAAAAAAAAAAGTTTATTTTGCAAAGGTTAACGACCCACCAGTAACACAGCCTCAGGAGGTCCTGATGACATATGCCCAAGGTGGTCAAGGTACAGCTTGGTTTTATATATTTTAGGGAGACATGAGACAACAATCAATACATTTAAGATGTACATTTGTTTGGTCTGGAAAGGTAGAACCACTCAAAGCAGGGGCTTCCAGGTCTTAGGTAGATAAGATGCAAACGGTTGCATTATTTTGCATCCCGATCAGCCTTACACTGAATACACAATTTACATATGAGAGCGGGTTACAGGAATAGTCACTTATGCCTTAGTCTGGCTCAGTGAATCTGCATTTTTCCAAAAACAGCAGGGCAGAAGAAGCGATTAGATACACATTTGTCTCAGGTGAGCAGAGAGATGGCTGATTTCTGGCCTTTGTCCCACACCTGTGAAGACAGCTTTCAATTTACATTGCCAGGGTGAAATCCAACAGAACCGTTTGAGAGTAAAGATCTTGAGGCTCACAGGGAATTTCTTTGTAGGCAAACCACAAAAAAGGTATGTAGCTTTTTTTTTTTTTTTTTTTTTTTTAATTTAAATCTTTGTAGCTATCTTATTTAGGAATAAAATGGGAGGCAGGTTGCCTGACGTAGTTCCCAGGTTGACTTTTCCCTTTGGCTTAGTGATTCTGGCGTCACGAGATTTAGTTTCCTTTCACATCCCCAGGTCCATGACATCCAAGTGCATTTTGGTAGGTGTTGCTGCATGACAGGATGTCAAGGTGGCAAGAGAGAAGCGTGGTGTGGGACGGGAAAGAAGGGGCTCCAGCTCAAGACGCCCGCAGCCAATAGTGTCTCTTCAGCCTCTTGGTGCCTCAGATTTCTCTTCTTTACCATAAAAGGGTTGCAAATTTCACAGTAGAGATTCATTTTTGTATCCTAACATCTTTCCTCCAGCTAAAATACACATACCGGCCAGGCGTGGTGACTCATGCCTGTAATCCCAACACTTTGGGAGGCTGAGGCAGGTGGATCACTTGAGGTCAGGAGTTCAAGACCAGCCAGGCCAACATGGTGAAACCCTGTCTCTACTAAAAATACAACAATTAGCTGGGCATGGTGGTGGGCACCTGTAATCCCAGCTACTTGGGAGGCTGAGGCAGGAGAGTCGCTTGAACCTGGGAGGCGGAGGTTGCAGTGAGCTGAGATTGTGCCGTTGCACTCCAGCCTGGGTGATAGAGCAAGACTCCATCTCGAAAAAAAAAAAAAAGAATCTTTGAATCCACCTATGACTTGTAAGCCTTTCCTCCCCTGCTTCAAAATATTTTGCCTCTTTAGGCTGAGCCAATGTACATCTTCCATATATTGATTTATGATTTTACCTACAATTCCTCTCCCTAGAACGTTCAAAACTAAACTGTAACCTGACTGCCCAGAGCACACTTTCTCAGGCCCCCTTGAGACTGTTCCCTAGGCCATGGTTACTTATACTGACTGACTCACAATAAAGCTTTTTAAAATATTTTATAGAGTTTGGTTTTTCTATTAACAACATATATCAAAATATCACACTGTGTGCCATAAATATGTGCCATTAGTATGTGTCAATTAAAAATAATATTAGGTCAGGCACGGTGGCTCACGCCTGTAATCCCAGCCCTTTGGGAGGCCGAGGCAGGCAGATCACGAGGTCAGGAAATCAAGACCATCCTCACTAACATGGTGAAACCCTGTCTCTACTAAAAATACAAAAATTAGCTGGGCACGGTGGCACGCGCCTGTAATCCTAGCTACTTGGGAGGCTGAGGCAGGAGAATCGCTTGAACTTGGGAGGCAGAGGTTGCAGTGAGCTGAGATCACACCACTGTACTCCAGCCTGGGTGACAGAGGGAGACTCCATCTCAATAATAATAATAAGGCAAAAGAAAGGTCTAGCCATTAGGTATTTGTGCTAAAGTGAACTTATTCAAGAACAGGCTTAGATGGAGGAGAAGAGAGAATTGGAAGGGATGTGGTGTAGACCTCTGAGGTGGAGGATGAACACAGAAAGGGGAGGTCACACAGACCAACATCAATGTTTGATGAGAACTAATCAGTTGAGTGAAGGAAAAGTAAAGAGATTTGACAGTGTCACCTTTTCAAGGGAATAAGGAAATAAAATCTATGTACATGTCACAGCAGTAAGAGCTGAGATTTACTGAATGTTTGTTCTATTGATAAATAGTCACTAGTTGTACTGGTTAAAAGCCCAACAGAACCCTTGGTGATCCCTCAGGTCTCTTCCAGCGCTGAAATATTTTGGTTTTGTGTCTTGCTTTAGTTTCTGAAAAGTAGTGTTTGAAAGAGGCCCATGCCTGCAGGACCAAATTAAATAGAGCTCAGAGCTAGCCAATCTGTCTGACTCATTGAGAATAGAAGCACACACCCTGTTAGCATTTGTTGAGCAATGAAGACAGAGTTGCGTCTTGTGTCTCCTGTCTCATAGCATTTCATAAGTTCTTTCAGAATTTCACCAGACACTGAATTCAGATAGAGCTGATGCCATTTTTAATTTTTTTTTGAGACGGAGTTTCGCTCTTGTTGCCCAGGCTGGAGTGCAGTGACGCCATTCGGCTCACTGCAACCTCCTCATCCTGGGTTCAAGCGATTCTCCTGCCTCAGCCTCCCAAGTAGCTGGGATTACAGGCGCCTGCCACCACGCCCATCTAATTTTTTGTATTTTTAGTAGAGACAGGGTTTCACCATGTTGGCCAGGATGATCTCAAACTCCTGACCTCAGGTGATCCACCCGCGTTGGCCTCCCAAAGTGCTGGGGTTACAGGCATGAGCCACTGCACCTGGGCAGAGCTGGTATAATTTTCTACATAGAAGTTAAACTGGGTAACTCAGTGCAGAGCCCAGTACAAACAACCCCTTTAGAAGCAGCCAATCTGGAGACAATATAGGTCATAAGAAAAAAAAAAAAAAAGAAAAATAGAAGCAGCCAAGAAAATGGCCTGAGCAGTTACAACATGCTTGGACAGTTTAGAGAAATCTCTTAGCCCAATCATATGATTCTTATGGTTAAAACAACGACAGCAACAAAAAGTTTTCTCCTGATATTCTTTTAAATTTTTCATTGAGTCCTGAATAGAGACTGTATTAAAGTGGCATGAGAAAATGCAAACAGCATTTCAGCTCTACCTCAAGCTTTCTTCCTTATAGAAACAAATATAAACAAACAGCTAGCCACATTTCCTCCTCAATGTTTCGTCAGGGACAGATGAGCCTGGGAATTTTGCCCTTTTTGGTATCTAGTGACTTTCTTTCTCTTCTTCTTTTTTTTTTTTTGAGACGGAGTCTCGCTGTGTCGCTCAGGCTGGAGTGCAGTGGCATGATCTCAGCTCACTTACAAGCTCCAACTCCTAGGTTCACGCCATTCTCCCGCCTCAGCCTCCTGACTAGCTGGGACCACAGGCGCCTGCCACCATGCCCAGCTAATTTTTCATATATATATATTTTTTTTCTTAGTAGAGACGGGGTTTCACCTTGTTAGCTAGGAGGGTCTCGATCTCCTGACCTCGTGATCCGCCCGCCTCGGATCCAAAGTGCTGGAATTACAGACATGAGCTACCATGCCCAGCCTCTAGTGACTCACTTTCTATATGTAAAAATAATTTTAGTTGTCTGGAGATTTTCCAATACAGGCTTAATCACTGCAAAATTAATTTCTTCCCAGAGAATTTTATCTGTTCCCTATTTTATGACTTATTTTGAAGCACTTGAAACATTTTTGTTTCTTTGGAAGATGATTTGAATTCACTTAGAAGAATATAGGCTCCTTTGTGAGCTAAAATTTCAAGATCTATAACTCGGCAAAGGTGATTTATGGCTTTTATAAATGTTGGAGGCCGGGCACAGTGCCTGATACTTGTAATCCTAGCACTTCGGGAAGGCAAGATGGGCAGATTGCTTGAGTCCAGAAGTTTAAGATCAGCCTGGGTAACATGACGAAACCCCATCTCTACAAAAATAGAAAAATCAGCCAGGTGTGGTGGCATGCACCTGTAGTCCCAGCTACTTGAGAGGCAGAGGTTGGGGGATCACCTAAGCCCAGGAAGTCGAGTGAACCGTGATTATGCAACTGCACTCCAGACTGGGTGACAGACTGAGACGCTGTCTCAAAAAAATAATAAATTACAGAATAAATGCAGCCGGGTGCGGTGGCTCATGCCTGTAATCCTAGCACGTTGGGAGGCTGAGGCGGTTGGATCGATCACAGGGTCAGGAGTTCAAGACCAGCCTGGCCAAGATGGTGAAACTCCATCTCTACTAAAAATACAAAAATTAGCCAGGCATGGTGGTGGGCACCTGTAATCCCAGCTACTCGAGAAGCTGAGGCAGGAGAATCACTTGAACCCAGGAGGTGGATGTTGTGGTGAGCTGAGATCGTACCACTGTACTCTAGCCTGGGCAACAGAGCAACAGAGCCAAACTCTGTCTCAAAAAAATAAAAAATAAAATAAATAAATAAATAAATGCTGGCTGAGCATGGTGGCTTGTGCCTATAATCCTAGCACTTTGGGAGGCCGAGGTGGGTGGATCACTTGAGGCCAGGAGTTCGAGACCAGCTTGGCCAACATGGTGAAACTCCGTCTCTACTAAAAATACAAAAATTAGCCAGGGCTGAGTGTGGTGGCTCGCACTTGTAATCCCAGCACTTTGAGAGGCTGAGGCAGGCCAATTGCTTGAGGTCAGGAGTTCAAGACCAGCCTGGTCAACATGGTGAAACCGTATCACTACTAAAAATATAACAATTAGCCGGGCATGGTAGCACACGCCTATAATCCCAGCTACTCTGGAAGCTAAGCAGGAGAATCGCCTGAACCCAAGAAGTGGAGGTTGCAGTGAGCCGAGATCATGCCATTGCACTCCAGCCTGGGCAACAAGAGTGAAACTCTGTTTAAAAAAAAAACAAAAAAAAAAAAAACTGGTCGGGCATAGTGGCACTGTACCTACAATCCCAGCTACTAGGGAGGCTGAGTCAGGAGACTCACTTGAACCTGGGAGGCAGAGGTTGCAGTGAGTCGAGATTGTGCCACTGAACTCCAGCCTGAGCGACAGAGCGAGACTTCATCTCAAAAAATAAAATAAATGCTGGAAAGCAGAAGCTTCAGTCAATTTAACTCTCTAAAAACTTGCTGATGATATTTATGCCACACTTAGTGATTTATTAACAAAACAGAAGAGAAGCTGTTCAAGGTGTTAGAAGAGAATTCAAATTCCTGAGTAGGTTTTAGCCAAATAAGTGACAACTTCAGGCATGTAATTATTAGGAGATCTGTTGTCAGCTCCATGTATATGACCTAAATTTTCACCTTCGAAACAAAAGGGAGAAGTTATAGGGAGAATATATAGGGTATGTTTTCTACATGTTGATAGTGTCAATGAAAAAAAAAATTGAAAGTGCTGGAGGCCATTCTGGAGTTTCATGCATGCACTTATATAGCATTTGAGTTGAGTTCAAACCCTTTTTCACTCTACCAATGTCCATCTCATGGGACTTTGATCTGAGAGGAGGAATAAAAAGAGAACAACAATGAGCTCTAATATAAAACACAGGAAATGAGACTCGTGAGAAAGTTATTCTCGTCTTTATGTGTTCGGTTGAATGCCGCTGTGTCATGTAGGGCCAAGATTGCAGCAAAACAGGAACTGGGTCACTACACACTTTCCACTGAAGGGGGTCTCAAGAGTGTCCTTAGTTGGGGTTTGAGATGCCGATTCACCTTATTGATGTTTACTTTTTTAAAAAATAGTTGGGTTTTTTTGAGACAGAGTCTCGTTCTGTCACCCAGGCTGGAGTGCAGTGGTGCAATCTTGGCTCACTGCAGCCTCAACTTCCCAGGCTCAAGTGATCCTCCCACCTCAGCCTCCCAAGTACAGATGTGTACCCCCACACCCAGTTAGCCTTTCAACTTTTACATATGGGTGGAATTGGGTATGACTGGTCATACCCAGCAGGATGCCCAATTAGGAAAGAAGCAGTTTGTTGTTTATGTGGTGTTTGATTTGTCTAAGATCTAATAAGTTCCTCAAAAGTCTTTCTGTTTCCTCATTTGTGGAAAAATTGGGTTGGCATTATGACTGTGGGAATAACTGTGAGGACTGAGGGGAAGAAGGAGCTAAAAAGAGAATAAAGGTAACAAAGACTCTTACTTCAGATAGGATGGTCAGAAAGTCTGCTTCAGTGGACAATAATTAAGCTAAGGCCCCGAGGAAGGGACAAAGCTAGCATGGGAAGAGTAGAGGAAGAGCTTCTAGGATGAAGGAACAGTATAGCAAAGACCCCTAGGCTGGACAGGACTGGCATTATATGCCAAAGACAGAGTGGCATGAAATGAGCTTGAGTTTGGGAGGATGGGTAGAAGCCAGGTCCTGTAGCAGTTTAGAGGGCACTACGAGTTTATTTTATTTATTTATTTATTTAGAGATGGAGTCTTGCTCTTTCACCCAGGCTGGAGTTCAGTGGCGTGATCTCAACTCACTGCAACCTCTGCCTCCTGGGTTCAAGCAATTCTCCTGCCTCAGCCTCCCAAGTAGCTGGGATTACAGGTGCCCGCGACCAAGTCTGGCTAATTTTTGTATTTTTATCACAGACAGGGTTTCACCATTTTGGCCAGGCTGGTCTCCAACTCCTGACCTCAGATGATCTGCCTGCCTTGGCCTCCCAGAGTGCTGGAATTACCAGTGTGAGCCACTGTGCCAGGCCCCAGTTTATATTTAATTCTAAGTGTAGTGGGAATCCAATGGAGGAGGTTGCATAGACTGTGAGTGATCTGATTTTCATTTTTTAAGACAGACCTATTTTCTGGGTAGAGAATGGGTTGGATAGGGCAAGGAGATGGGGTGGTAATGGAGAGGGTAAGGAGATGGAGTGGTAATGGAGGTGGATGAGTTTGAAATGGTTTGGATACAGAATGAACAAGACTTGTGATGAATTGGATGTAGAGAGTGAGGAGAAAAAATGAATCCAGATATAAGGAAATTTCCTACTAGTGTGGTTAAAAAGGAGGTGGTGCTACCTACAAGACAAGTAAGGCCTACTGTGGGAGAACGGGTTTGGGAAGGGAGGAACCAAGAGCACCAGGAGATACACTGTGCTGTCTGTGAATTTCCTGGTTGGAATATTAAGAAGGCAGGTGAATGATAACAGTCTGAAATTCCAGGACGAGATCAGGGCTGGAGATATAAATGTTGATAATGCTGGTATTGAGATGGCATTAGAGCCATGGGATTGGATAAAGTCATTCAGAAAGAGAACAGAGGAGCTCCAGTAGTGCAATCGCTTAATGTGCGGTACTTATATGACAGAAAGCACAGAAAGAGCAGAGACATGGCTGGGTGCGGCAGCTCAAGTCTGTAATCCCAGTATTTTGGGAGACCAAGGAGGGTGGATCACCTGAAGTCAGGATTCCGAGACCAGCCTGGCCAATGTGGTGAAACCCCATCTCTACTAAAAATACAAAAACCAGCCAGGAGTGGTGGTGCATGCCTGTAATCTCAGCTACTTGGGAGGCAGGATAGTGGTTTGAACCTAACAGGCAGAGAGGGTACAGTGAGCCGAGACCCTGCCGTTGCACTCCAGCCTGACTCCACCTCAAAAAAAAAAAAGGCGGGGTGGGGGGGGGAAGAGATGTAATGATTAAGATTCTCAGCTTTATTATTATTATTCTCTTTTTATTAACAAGTAGAGATGTGGGCCAGGCGTGGTAGCTCACACCTGTAATCCCAGCACTTTGGGAGGCTGAGGCGGATGGATCACTTGAGGTCAGGGGTTTGAGATCAGCCTGGTCAACATGGTGAAACCTCATCTTTATTAAAATACAAAAATTAGCCAGGCATGGCGGCAGGCACCTGTAATCCCAGCTGCTTGGCACTCTGAGGCAGGAGAATCTCTTGAACCCGGGAGATGGAGGTTACAGTGAGCTGAGATCATGCCGCTGCACTCTAGCCTGGGTGACAAAGCGAAACTCCCTTTAAAAAAAAAAAAGTTGAGATGGGGGTCTCACTATGCTGCCCAGTCTGGTCTTGAACTCCTGGCTTCAAGCGATTTTCCCACCTTGACCTTCCAAAGTTCTGAGATTACATGCATGAGCCACTGTGCCTGACCAGGATCCTTAACATTTAGAGGTTGGATAATGGAGAAAGACCTTAAATAGATGGCCAGGGAGATGACAAACAAGGAGAAAATGGCATCCCTGAAACCAGAAGGAAAGTATTTTCAGAAACAGTGAGTGGTCAATTGAGTCAATGTTGCTTAGAGATGAGAAAACACAAAGCAGAAAAATGTCCAGTGGGTTGGGCAACATGGAGTCCTTGTTGGCTATAATGAAAGCAGGTTCAGTGAAGTGGTGGTGGGGGCAAAAGCCAAGCCAGAGGGAAGTAGATGGCAGACAGAGGGCATTCTTCCAAGAAATTTGGCCCAGATGAAAGTAGTTTAGAAAGCCCTTTGCTTCTTCCCTGTGTCTTGTGAAAGAACAAAGCTCTAAGGTTATTGTCTTATTGCAGTCTGGTTTTCCCTTCCTGTTTTGATTGCAAAGTTCACTTTGCTTCAATTTTCAATTAACAGTAACTGGAAAATCATCTCCTTTCATCACAGCATGAAACCTGCACACCATTGTCCTGTAAAGCAACTACTAATTACATTGGCACAAGTAAACTTCCTGAAAGACTGTGTCCTTGTTGAATAAAGATATCATTCAAGCGACCCTGATTTCTTCTTAGAAGCTAAAAATATCTTTCCATCTTCTTAAAACCAATTAATTATTCAGGAGAAATATTCTCCTTATAGTTTGGCCAAGAGATTGAAAATGACCTTTTAAGGGTAGGGGCAGCTTGTCTCCTTCTGTTAGTGCAAAAATAACATTGAAAGAGGAAAAATGGGTCTGTCATTCTCACTTCTGTTTTCCTTCCTCTTATCGTCTGCAAGACGTGTCAAGGACAACCAGGTCTCAAGATCCTCAGCTCCATTCCCAGCTCTGGGACTCAAATTAGTGCTTGAGTTTTCCTTAAAATGATCCTGGCTCCAATATTACATACCTCCTTTGTCTCCTTTTTTTTTTTTTTTTTTGAGATAGAGTCTTGCTCAGTTGCTCAGGCTGGAGTGCAGTCAGCTCACTGCAACCTCTGCCTCTCGGGTTCAAGCAATTATTCTGCCTCAGCCTCCCAAGTAGCTGGGATTACAGGCGCACACTACCACTCCTGGCTAATTTTTATATTTTTAGTAGAGACTGGGTTTCACTATGTTGGCCAGGCTGGTCTTGAATTCCTGAGCTCGGGTGATCTGCCTGCCTTGGCCACCCAAAGTGCTAAGATTACAAGGCGTGAGCCACCGCACCCGGCCTCCTCACATTTTTAAAATTTATTTTAAAAATTTTTCATAGAGATGGATTGTTACCATGTTGCCCAGGCTGGTGTCAAACTCCTAGACTGAAGTGATTCTTTTGCCTCAGCCTCCCAAAGTGCTGGGATTATAGGCACGAGCCACCACGCTTAGCCTGTCTCTTCTTTTCTCCCCTCAATATTAGCTTTCCCTTGGCCCAGTCTCCCACCACCTCCTGGTGTTTATACCCTTTCTAATTGAATAGGACTGACCTATGTGACCAATAGGATATTACAGAAATGACAGAGGATGGCTTCTGAGGCTGGCTGACACGAAAACATTGCAGCCTGTTCCTTGTTCTCTCTTGAATTGCTTACGCTGAGGAAGGCTGCCACCATGTCATGAGAACAGTAAAGCAGTCCCTCATAGGGAGGCTCTGAAGGTTCCAGTTAATAACTAGCACTATGTGAGCAAGCCCTCTTGGAAGTAAATCTGCCAGCCCCAGGCAAGCCTTCAGATAACTACAGCCCCAGCTGACATCTTGTCTGCAGCCTCCCAAGAGACCCCAAGCCAGAACCACTCAGCTAAACTTCTAGTCTTCTGACCCACAGAAACTGCAGTATAAAATGTTTATTGTTTCAAGCCACTAAGTTTGGGGTGAATTGTTATATGGCAATAGATAACTAATACATCGCTGGGATTAAATTACTGAGAACAGCTTCATGACCTCCCGGAAGGAAAGGTTCACATATTCTAAAGAGGACTGTTTTAAATTTAGATATGTAATTGAGGAATTTTAGAAAACAGAAAACATGGTGTGAAAGATCCAAGGCAGGGGGTAAGGAGAGGAGACAGTTTTTCTGTGCATATGCGTGTTTTGAGATGTAGGAAAGAGCAGAAGCGGCCAGATGCAATGGCTCATGCCTGTAATCCCAGCACTTTGGGAGGCTGAGGCGGGTGGATCACCTGAGATCAGGAGTTCAAGACCAGCCTGGCCAAAATGGCAAAACCCCATCTCTACTAAAAATACAAAAATTAGCAGGGTGTGGTGGTGGGCACCTGTAGTCCCAGCTACACAGGAGGCTGAGGCAGGAGAATTGCTTGAACCTGGAGGTGGAGGTTGCACTGAGCCAAATTGCATCACTGCACTCCAGCCTGGGCAACAGAGTGAGACTCCATCCGGAAAAAAAAAAAAAAAAAGAAAAGAAAAAGAAAAAGAAAAAGGCCAGCCACAGTGGCTCACACCTGTAATCCCAGCACTTTGGGAGGCTAACGCAGATGGATCACTTGAGGTCGGGGGTTCGAGACCAGCCTGGCCAACATGGTGAAACCCCGTCTCTACTAAAAATATAAAAATTAGCCAGGCTTGGTTAGTGGGCACCTGTAACCCTAGCTACTTGGGAGGCTGACGCAGGAGAATCACTTGAACCCAGAAGACGGAGGTTGCAGTGAGTCGAAATTTTACCACTACACTCCAGCCTGGATGACAGATCGAGACTGTCTCAAAAAAAAAAAAAAAAAAAAGCAAAAGGAGCTAACATACAGCTGAGTAGGTCCTAGAACTTGCCTTCAGATCAAACACCTCCTAGCCTGTATTTGTCAGGGCTTCTTACCTCCCTACACTTAAAACATCTTTTACTGATTACATTATCGTGGTAGATTAAAAATAACCCCCTAGGGAAGTCAGTCACCATGCCTCCATGTGAGATGTCTGATTCTCTTTAACCTACCATGCTGTAAGGAAGCCCAATTTAGCCATGTGGAAAAGTACTTGAAAAGAGAAAACCAGCCTCAGTTGTTTCAGCCACTCCAATTTAGCTACCAGGCATGTAAGTAAAGAGGCCATCTTTCGTCGGACACAGTGGTTCATACCTGTAAACCTAGCACTTTGGGAGGCCAAGGCAGGATTGACTGAGGCCAAGAGTTCAAGACCAGCCTGAGCAACATAGTGAGACCCCCATCTCTATGAAAAATTTAAAAATTAGCTGGCCGTGGTAGCACATGACTATAGTCCCAACTACTCAGGAGGCTGAGGTGGGAGGAACATTTGAGCCCAGGAGTTTGAGGCTACAATGAGCTATGATTGAGCCACTGAACTCCAGCCTTGGTGACAGTGAGACCCTGTCTCAATAATAATAATAATAGAAGAAGAAGGAGGAGGAGGAGGAGGAGAGCCATTCTGGAAATCTGGTTCAGCTTTTATGCCCACTCCAGCCCCAGCTGCCAACTTACTCCAACTGCATAGAAATCCTGAGCAAGAACCTTCCTGCTGAGCCCAGTCAGCCAACAGAACTGAAAAAGGTAATAAAATGGTGGTTTTAAGCTGCTAAGTTTTGGAGTGATTTGTTCTGTAGCAAAAATAATCAGAACAATGAAAGAAGGAATGAATCAGGGAAACACTAGGAATCCTTGTTTTGTAATGGAGCCATTTGCCTGGCTGTGTGACCTTCTCCAGCTCACCTTCTCAGGTTCAGGAGGAGAGGTAATAAACAATAGTGCTTATGCAAGATTTTCATTTTACCATGGCACATGAAGAGATATCAAACACCCTATGTGTGATAAATGAGCATTTAATAAAACTGGGGCCAAGTGTGGTGGGTCATGCCTGTAATCTCACTTTGGGAGGCAGAGGTGGGAGGATTGCTTAAAGCCAAGAGTTTGAGACCAGCCTGGGCAACATAGTGAAAAATCATCTCTGCAAAAAAATTTTAAAAGTTGGCCAGGCACAGTGGCTCAAGCCTGTAATCCCAGCACTTTGGGAGGCCAAGGCAAGCAGATCACTTGAGGTCAGGAGTTCAAGACTAGCCTGGCCAACATGGCAAAACTGTCTTCACTAAAAATATAAAAATTATCCAGGCATGGTGATGCACACCTGTAGTCCTAGCTACTCAAGAGGCTGAAGCAAGAAAATTGCTTGAATCCAGAGGATGTAAATTGCAGCGGACAATTTAAAAAGTTACCAGACATGCTGGCCGGGCGCAGTGGCTCACGCCTGTAATCCCAGCACTTTGGGAGGCCAAGGCGGGCGGATCACGAGGTCAGGAGATCGAGACCATCCTGGCGAACATGATGAAACCCCGTCTCTACTAAAAATACAAAAATTAGCTGGGCATGGTGGTGGGCACCTGTAATCCCAGCTACTTGGGAGGCTGAGGCAGGAGAATGGCTTGAACCTGGGAGGTGAAGTTTGCAGTGAGCCAAGATCACGCCACTGCACTCCAGCCTGGTGACAGAGCAAGACTCCGTCTGAAAAAAAAAAAGAAGAAGAAGAAAAGAAAAGAAAATATTCTAATTATCTGGCCTACCTTGTTTGTAGGCCATAAGACCCCTATTCCAGGGAGAGTCTTGCCCCACACCCGGAAGGAAGTAGTGCAACTCAGAGAGGCCGAGAATCTAGACAGACAGGCCCTGCTGGGCTCCTCACTCAGTCTATCAACATTAGATCTTGCCCTTTTTGTCCAGTTACCTGGCTGTTCATACTTTGTTGAACCCAAGCATAAAAGTCGACAATTTTTCCTGTATCTTTGAGTTTTCATTCTGAAGGCTCCCGTGTATACATGTTAAATAAATTTGTATGTGCCTTTCTCCAATTAATCTGCCTGTCAGTGGTTTTCAAACCTCCAGGGGGCCAAGGGCCTTGGCCCCTACAGGAGCATCCACATATTTTTTGTTTGTTTGTTTGAGACAGAGTCTTGCTCTGTCACCCAGGCTGGAGCACAGTGGCACTATCACAGCTCAGTGCAGTCCATATCTCCCAGGCCCCAGCAATTCTCCTGCCTCAGCCTCCCGAGTAGCTGGGATTACAGGTATGCGCCACCATGCCCAGCTAATTCTGTATTTTTAGTAGAGACAGGGTTTCTCCATGTTGATCAGGTTGGTCTCGTACTCCTGACCTCGTGATCCGCCTGCCTCGGCCTCCCAAAGTGCTGGGATTACAGGCGTGAACTACCACGCCCAGCTGGTTGCCCTTTTTTTTTTTTTTTTTTTT